>NC_141997.1:16448703-16599953 GCF_049901715.1 Pseudonaja textilis
CTGGTCTGTCCTGCTTTCCTCTTTGTCTTCCTCCTGCACAAATTTATCCAGTCGGGTTCTTCTTTGAGGTGGCCATTTCTGACCACCGCTGCAACCGCCTTTGGGAAAGGGAGTTTTGACCAGGGGGGAGAAATGTTGCTCCCCTCCACTCGGCTAGCAATCTCCCCCCTCTTCACCACCTCTATGGGGTGGCTTTAGCCCTGAATTCAAAGGATCGGGGTGGTCCAGTGGCGAGCACAGATTGAAACCGCACACAATCGCGGATTTTGGTCTGTTGCTGAAGAAACCCAAACCGGAAGCCCCAAACTGGGTTTTTTAGGACATTGTCATGAACATAAATCCTCTTCAAATTCTCCCAACACCTAGCAGCAGACTCTTCTCCATCTTATGACCATTCGAGGAACCACACCCAATTACAATTTTAGCATTCCCTTAAAGAAACAGCATTAAAATGTCTATCCTGGTTTATATATTTCCAATCCAACTGTTAGGTGACTTACATTCCTAACAGGAGAGGTTGGAATTCCCCCACATGCTACAAACAAAGAGAACTTTCTAACCCACCCACCCCGCTTCTCTGCTCAACTTGTCTTCCTGCTATTTCAAAGACTCAATTTACATAACAAGAGGGAAGGCAAACTTCCCATCTTTCAAGGGACAGACAAGCAGCTTCCTTTATTTCATCTCTCCCTGAACTAACTCAAAGAAAACCAATTTAGCAAACTAGCTTGTGTCCTGGAGTAAAGACAAAGGATGTGTTTTTCTCTATCCAGCATTTGCCACTAGGTGTCCAGCCATTTATAACTAAGGCTGTAAAACCTTCTCTGGCCAGTTTTATCGGGGCTATAAATCAAAGCTCCAGCAAGTAAGCTATGTGAGCAAAGAACAATTTCCTTTTCCTCATGAAGCATAGAGTTTGGCCATCTTATTTCTATGCTGGAAAAATTTAAGTATAACAAGACACATTGCATATAACCCTCTGAACTGTTTTACTTGTTAGATAAATTCCATCGAGTTAGAAATAAATACCTTTCGGACCCAACCACCCCTCTCCTTAAGGGCAACATCACATCTTGGTAAAGCAGCCTACATCCCCATCTGGTGGTCAAGAAGAAATTTACAGTGAAGTCAAATAATTCTTACCATTCTTTCCCCCCCCCTTTTTTTCTCAAGAGTGGGCAAGGAAGTCCCCCCCCTTTTTCTCTTCAGCCCACTGCTACACCTGGGGCTCAAAGAAAAATCTCCATGAGTTTTCCAATACGTGTTTGCATTGATAATCCCTTTTTTTGAAACTATTGTGGACAATTTAATCAATTCAATTCAAATGTTCCAACATTAACTGCAACCCAATAGACCTAAGCAAATCAGCCCACAGCTACATCTGGGGCTCAAACAGAAATTTCCCAGAGTTTGATTTTTTTTACACAGTTTCTCATATTTGACCAGAGTGTTTATCCAATGATAATCCCTTTTTGCAACTGTTGTGGACCATTTAATCAACTTAATTCAAAGGTTCCAAGAGTAACTGCAACCTAACATGGGTGTAGCAACAGCGTCTTCCTGATCCTCTGCTGCCACCTTGTGAAGCAAATGACAATTATAGGAATATTTCTGCGTTCTGCCCTCAAGTCTTCAGACTACGTTACGCATATTTCTGCATTCAGCCCTCTAGTCTTTGGACTTTGCGACACAACCTCTAGGGCCCCCTAGTGTTGCAAGCTCACAATGCACCCTAGAAGCAGCCATACTGTCTGCTGTGCTAGCATCGCCCAGACTCTGCAGTGCCACCTATGTGCTCAAGTATTAAACCCAGCAGCAATTCTACTTTCTGCTACCTGCTTGCAGCGCCCCCAAGTACAAAAAAAGGGAATTACACGGAAAACCACTAAAATTTTCCAAAGTTCTTCCTTTGCCAATTTGAAGCATGGCAACTTCCTCAGCCATGACAGATGTCTATGATGTACCAGAAGAACCGATTCCTCCACCCACCCTTGTTGTAAACATGGAGCCTGATTCCCGAAATCCAGTTTTAGTTGTCCAACCCTTTGGAGAAGCCGCGATACCTCAGAAGGCCTACAGCATAGGAAGACAGCATAGGAAGCTTAACTCACCCATGGTGAAATGCTTCAGAGAGGATTGGGAAAGGCAGTATCACCGTCATGCAGATGCATGGACAGAGCTGGTCAAGATCTGTGACACCCCCAAAAGCAAGTTGCCCCTCAAGAGTCCCTTCCTGATTCAGAAGGAGTTTAGAAGAGCACCTCGCATGGTGGAGAGATCAGTGAAAATAAGCTTAAATACATAGAGTCGAACCTGGAAGACCCAGAGTTCCAGGAACACATTCATTTCTTTGAGGAGGCAAACAAAGAACGTGAAGACAGTGTTCGGGAAGGCAGAAACTCCCTCCAGGCTGCGCTCCTCATTGCGCTACAGAAGGAGCAAATACCGAGGGAGAAGATCACATCCGACAGAGATCTTCAATCACAAGCAGCTTCTTTCCACCACTCAAAGAAAGCCTCCTCCATCCATCTCAAACCAGCTAGATTGCAAGCAGCTTCCAGTGTCTCTCACCATCCTTCCAGAACATCCTCCTGTTGTTGCAGTGCATCTAAGGCCTCCAGAGCAGCAAGTTATGCTGAATGAGCTATAGAAGCCCAAGTTGAAGCTGCTGCAGCAGAGGCAGATTTACATATTATGACAGAAGTGATATGGCAGAAAGCTGAAATGGCCAAACAACAAGCAGAAATGGTCAAACAACAGGCAGAAATGGCCAAAGCTCAGGCCAATCAACAAGCAGCAGAAGTCAAAGCTCAGGTCCAAGTGGACTTACTTGAATGACAAAGAGAGATGGCAGCGAAAACAGCACGGGCCACAGCATGGCAGAAGCTGGCCAACACTGCCTCCCTCAACTTCCACCTCGAAGATTTGGGAGAAGAGAGCCCAGATACACGGGTCAAGGCCTATGTGGATGAGCAGCACTCACTTCGAAATGAGCAGATTAAACCACCTCAGTTGCCTAACAGTCTCCCACAACCAGGGAAGCACAGAGATGAATCTCAACCACAGACTCTACACATCAGTTACGCAACTGATGTTGTATGACCTAAACAGCAACCTTCCCCAATTGATGTTTTATTTACTAAGCTCTGAGATTCTCTTCCCAGCACCAACAACCCTACTGCAATGTCTCACGCCCTGCTGGCTGAGCAACATAGCCCACCAGTGCCTATGACTTCTCCATGTGTCAACATGCCATCAACAACAACTGCCACACTCAATCCACAGGCAGCAGCATTCCTGCCACAACCTCAATACCATCCAGCTCCCAGGCACCACAAGGTAACCACGCCCAGCCTACACATCAGTGTGACGCTCGACCATCGTCCCCAGTATAGGAGAACAACATCCTCCATAAGTACTGGGATGAAGACTACAACTTGTCATTGACTTACAACCTGAACCCACCCTACAAGAATCCAGGGGGAGAACCCTCTATGTCAATACCTCCCCCCAACTCAGAAAATGCTGAAGATTACTGGAGAAACTTGGCTGTACAGAGTGGAAAGATAAATTTGCATGCCAACGGAGTTCACAGATTCTCTGACAAGCCAGGCGGCAAGTATCTAGTATGGAAGAAACTTTTCCTGCGCCCCGTTCAGGTGGCACCCTGATGAAATATTTGGACACTTGATAGCATGGCTAGGACCACAGTCTGCCGACATACCGAGGGCACTTTATGCATCCCACTTGGGGATCTGGCCACTGCCCTATGGTTATCATAGAAAAGGCTTGACGAACTGTATGGCACTTCTGAAGACGTAAAAGCAACACTCTTGGATAGCCTTAACAATTTTCCTAAAATTTGTATCGACAAGCCACACTGAATCATAGGCCTCGCTAACATACTTGTCCAGCTGAGAATGGCACAATGGGATCCCAACTTACTGGCACTCACCTGTCTCGATCACGTCGACACGCAGAACAAAATTGTTCGAAACCTTCTGCAGGTGCTAATTGAAAAGTGGCTCCAGTTGTCTGACACCTTCATGGCCAAGGGTTGCCACCGCTTTATACCCTTCATACTTCCTGAAGAATTTGTGTCCCACCAGGTGACAGTGTGCAACACATACCAGCCCCATGGACTCAGAGCTGTTAGTCCTTCTAATGATAGAAGATACAACTGCAACCATGTACCGCCCTCAGGCCCTGTGCACACTACCAGGGAAAGACCCTTCATGGTTGTCCATAAAACAGAGATCAACTCCTCCTCCACACACAGTTGGGGAGAGACTTCATCCCATCCACACCAAATTAGATCTCTGAACAAAAGGAGAATACAGTTTTGTCCTATGCACCACACTCATTACTTGCTGAACAGCTGCACTGGGTTTGCAGCGAAATCACTGACCCAACGAAAAGAATTGCTAAGGGAGTACCAGTACTGCTACAAGTGTTGCGAATCCAAACACCCATCCAAGTACTGCACAGCCAAGGTGCAATGTGACTTATGTCATAGTGACCAACACCTGACCGCTCTGCATCCAGACTCCAAGCCACCACCGCAGATACCTCGTAACCCTCCTTCAGACAAGGAGCCTCTACATAACATAGAAGCATGCAGGGGTCTTTGTCAGACTGCCAAACCTCAACCAAAACCAAGGATGAGTGTCAATTGCACAGCATTGCACTCCGACTCACTTAGCCAAAGTGTACCCTGAAGGATGCCCTGAAGATGCCGTGAAAATGTACGTGTGGATAGACACTCAAAGCACCTGCACTCTGGCCAGACCTGCATTCTTCGACCTCTTTGAGGTGCAAAAGAATGAACTTCCCTTCACCGTATCAATGTGCCATGGACCAAGAAGCACGGCAGGGAGGAAAGCTACTGGACTCTGCATAGAGTCATTGGATGGAAGTTCCTGGTTCCCACTACTGCCCGTATTTGAATGCAATGGGATACCAAACGACAGCAGTCAGATAGCAACACCTGAGGTCTCATGGCTCATTACTTTCCCGCTCTAGATCCAGAGGCTGAGATCCTACTCTTGCTAGGAAATAATGCCCCACGTGTCTTTCTCTTCTCTGAGTCAGTCGGTGGCCCTGTAGACACCCCAGTGGCCATCATATCTCCACTAGGTTGTGGGATCATAGGAATTGTCAGTGTCGATCGGATGCAGGCTCCAACCCAGGCAAATGCCTTAGCACCATCCATTCCAACAGCCTTCCGATGCCATTTACCACCATCGAAAACAAGAATGCCGTTCCAGACTAAAAGGCTGCCGGCAATCAATACACTGTCGCTAGGACACCCTAAATGGCCGCCACCAACCACCAGACATCCACTAAGACACTCTACATGGGCATATGCCTACACAACCCCCTTTCCAACAGCTTCCCAATGCCCTTTGACTCAATGGGTTAGGGGAGTTTCCCTCACTTTTGCCTAAACTCCCTAACTCATGGAAGCTGCTTTCTATCGCTACGAGATGGGTTAGGAGATAACTATCTTTTACTACAAAGCAGATATACAAAGGATTGGTCATTAAAGAAGAACTTCATCACAAATGTGAGTTATGAGAATACCTGATGAACCAATAAATGTACTTTGTTATGGACGTCTTGTTGAGTTATCTATCTGCTTCTGTACAGCTTATAAATCCACCTCTGTACAGGATGCAGAAAAAAATCTGTCATTTTTAAATTTCTTTTGATTGATTGAAACTGGGATAATACAACTTTTTCAGGGATTCCATCTTAATTTTAGGGCCAGATCAAACCAGATTAATATTAAGGAAAAGGATTTTAGATATAGAAGGCCAAACAGAGATCACTGCTTTTTCTCACAATATAATAACAAAATTTTAGTGCCTAAACCAGTTTCACATTTACATCATATCACAATCCTCAAATTCAGTAGAGCCTCATCTGTGGTGGATTTAATATTCTTCCCATAGCTGTGCTGGAAAGGAAATATAGGGAACCTCATATGAAACTTAATGCTGCCCCTTTGCCGTGAGTGCCATAGAAACTACAGCTCATGTCTTTCTGTGTTGTCATTTCTACAGGGATGTCTGCCAACAGTTAATTGCCCTTTTAAAGATTTTTATGGCACTCAGGCAATTTTTACTTGCATTATTTGTTAGGCAATGAGGACAACTCAATTCCTCTAAAAATAGCAAACGTTTGCTACATTATGTGTTAGCTTCTCTCAAAAATGCTTGCCAATAATTTTGATGTTAAGGGTTAATTTTGGAGCGTTTTTTGGTCAATGACAAAAATAAGGTTTCTGTTTGTTCTAATTAAAATTTATTGAATTTATTTATTTAATTCATTCATTAATTTATTTTTGTCATTGAAAATGTAGCACATGAAAGGTGGGCTTTCACTCCCAAGTAGTGATAAAACATGGGCAGAAAGTTGAAACTTGGTTCCTCTGTTAGATTTTTGATTTAAGTTGGACCTCTTCACGTCTAAGTATTAACCACCCTAAAAGTTCAGGATAGATGCCATTCCTTGATATTGTTTTTAATAATGAAAATTCATGAAGAAATGGAAATATAGGGAGAATCTGATATGACCTTCTAAAAATAACTTGAGTTTTAGATATATCAGAGAAGATTTAGTGGTCCTGGACTTTCATCAGTTATAAATCTGTTCATATCTGCTATGTAATTGTATTAAACTTGTATGAATATCAATAAACTCCATCCCATATTCACTAAAAGCCAGACATTTCTGAACACAATTAATGTTAAAGATAGTTGAAGCATGGCTGGAGCAACCAAAGCACAGAATCCTAAAGGCAGCAGTCCTTATACCATCCAGCATATACTTGGTGCAGAGAGAGAGAGAGAGAGAGAGAATAATATTGTTTTATCAGGTCGTCATAGCTCCTGATATTATTGGCTCAGAAAAGTGACTAGTCCATTGGACTAAAATTTACATTTAATTATAGCTTGAAAGAAAACTTTTCTGAAATGGCGCATCATTGGTACTAGCTAAATTGTACAGAGGGATTTCTGATAAGTGCTGGAAATGTAGTCAACATCCAGGTTCATTTAATCATATGTGGTAGTCTTGCAAATATGTGAAACATACTGGATAAACATAACAAAGAAAGTGCAGAAAATATTTAAGATACAAATATTTATGAAACCTGAAGCGTTTCTTTTAGGTATGATGGACAAGCCAATTGAAAAACAATTTGAGGTGTTATTCCTTCACATGGTGATGGCTGCAAGGATTGTACTTGCAAAACTTTGGAAAGAAGAAGGAATGCCAGCTGTTGAAGAATAGATTTTGAAATTGACTGAATTAGTGGAGATGGCAAAATTAACTGCTTTGATTAGAGATAATGGACTAAACAGCTTTATAAGAGACTAGAAACTGTGGGTTTTCCATGTGTTAAATACAACTGATGGTTAACAGAGGAATATAATGTTTAGCTTAACCTGTTGACTGCTCTCTCTCTCTCTCACACACACACACGCTACACAAATGCATGTACACACATACATGCACACACAAGTGTGCGTGCGCGCACACACACACACACACACACACGTGAATGTATGTGTGTATAAAAGGGGCAGCAAACCTACAGCTTTTTCTTTTTTTCTCAACACCCATTGGATCCTACATTGATCAATTTTCCTCATTTTTGTACACTATTTTTTTCTTTTTTGTTGTTTCTAGTGTTGACTGTTTGCTTTTGTTTTGTTCATTTTTCTGTTTTATATTTTACTTTTTATGATAAAACAATAAATAATATTAAAACAAGAAAACTGATTAGCAATTTCTGTCCCCTCTCTTTTAGAATAAAATTGCAATGTAAAAAAACTTGAAAATCATCTTTAAAGAACATATTTACCTTTCGTGACATGTAATGTAGAGCAGAATACAATGAGCCAGCTCATGTGACTAAATCCTAGAATGGTTTCCATTTTATTTTCTGTGTATACAGGAAAGAATTCTAGAATGGAAGAAATTAGCTGTTTATTTGTAAAAAGTTTCCAAGTCTATACATTGTTTAATTACTTTGTTAAATATTGCATAAAACGTGCAATGTTTTAATCAGTCCAAATGAAGATTTCTATGATAGACAACAGGTACTTTTCAAGGCATTAGATAATTATACCAGCAGCTCAAAAAATATATGACCCCACTATTTTATAATGTGACAAAATGTGATATAATTACTTCCAAATGATTTTTTTTTCAACAAAGAACAAAATAAAGCTTTGATAATAGCTGATTTGAAGAAATTCTACTTTTGATTTCTGGACTTTTAATGTTGCATGTCTTTAAAAAAAATGGGGAGAAAGAAGGAATTGGAAAAAGTTAGCAAGAGATTGAATTCAGCAATAGAAGCTGATCTGCAATATTTTTATGTTTACTTATAAAGCTTCCAGTTTGGTTAAAAGTCTGTTGTCCTATTTAGTTTGTCTCTTTACTTTCAGTTCTTTTTTTATACTTTCTGAATCATCTAGTTTTAAAATTTGCTGTCTTCTTTCTCCATATCAGTTAAATGAGATTTATTAGCAGCTAAATAAGGCTAGGGGGAACCTTCAAACAGTTGACATTTAGTTACCATCTACATTTCTAAAAGTACAATTCCCTAATCACTGTAGGATAGCCAGATAAATGTTAGCCTGATATATTTTCTGAGACAAAAGCCCAAATTAAAGAAATTCTGTTAGAACTTTTTATATCCCTACTTCAAATTTCCATAAGAAAAAAGAGGGTCTCCTTAGCTACATAATTCTTCAAATAGGTATGGTATCTTTCAATAATATCCAGTACATATTTGAATCAGTCTCAAGGACTGAATACATCTCTACATTCACTATGAGCTATTCAAAAGTATATGATTATAGGATTGCAAAATTAAAACATAGTTTGTTCAAAGAGTTTACTTCCAAGCAAAAATGCATGGGATTTTACGTGAGCAGTGACAGCAAAGGATATCTTAATAGAATACATACTTCAAACCCCTTGCATTACCAAAAATGTTTTGGTATCCATATAGTATAAACGTATTCTTAAATAACACAACTGCAGAAAATTCAGGAACTCTTTAGTGTCATTCCATTTCTTAATTCTGATGAATATAGCAAATAATTATAATATGTCTAATAAGAAATAGGAAAACGTTCTACTTACCATCTAATATTCAAAAATAACTATACTAAGGCAACAGTCAAACAATACACATAATTTACTGTTATGGTTTATTTTAAATAAAGTACATATAAATAAGAAAGTATAGATCCAGCCACATATATGCAGTCATGAAGAAGGTAGCATTTATAACATGATAGCCTTTGAAGTAAAGAGGAAAGATAGGGGAGTCTGTTTAAGGGAGAACAGTTTTTTATTGGATGGAGAAAATAATATCAGGGACATTTAAGACTGACAGAAAGATAGAAGTATGTGTATATTATATTGGGAGACATTTTAGGAGGTTTAGAAATCCCAGATTACTTTAGATGATAAGAGAATGAGAACTACAGTTGGTTGAGGTACGATAGCTGTCAATTACCATGCTAACAAAAAGGCAAGAAAGTCTACTTGGTAAAGCTTTTGACCATGGAGACAGTCTAACCATTAGGCTTACAGTTAAGCAATTGTTTTGGTGAAAACTTACCTGTGATATCTACTTATCTGTTGTCATCTAATTATCTTTTGGATGGAGAGTTTTACTTACCTTATTATCTTATCAGGCCTCAAGGAAAACATTGTTTCAGGGAAATTGTAAGAACACAGTTGTAGAGAGTACAGATTCTTATTCTCAGAATCAATCTTACGTCAGTAAGTTCCTGTTTAGAAAAAAGGGGAAGTTAATTAAAGTTAGGGTTGAATTCTTTTGTTTGTTTTTTGTGGGATATGGAAATGTATATATAAATGATCCAAGAGTGATGAATACACATACCACACATTGGGTGGAATATGTATATTATATGTATATGTATGTACAGTGTATACAGTATATATTTTTCCTTAGGTGTATTAATAAATTGAAGCCTATTTTCATTTCAAATTTTGATCACAATTATATGCATATATTATGTATATGTGGATGTATACATAGATGATCCAAGACTGCGGAAGACATGTACCACCCATAGTATATCTTTTTTCTTAGATGCATGTAACTATTAAAAATTGCCTGAATCCTTTCATAGGCCATTGTATTTATTCATAGTACATCAAATAGTAATTTATTGATGTCTTTCAGGCCTGCACTGAAACAATGGGCTTCTTAATTAGCAATATGGCAACCTACTCCTTCTGGAGTAGCAGGACCATACTGATGTAGCTGATTTAGACTTGCCATTCTCTTATATTTAGTTCATAAGCAAGAAAAGAACGCTCTAATGACAAAATGTAGTGGTCAGTTTCAATGTTTTTAGTAACCCATTCGATTAAACCAAAAAATTGTACTATATTATCCACATTAAACTGACCATTACAACATTATTTACTTTTTAAAATTCTCTATCAGGGAAGGTCTCACTGTGCAAAAAGAAAACCAAAGATTCAGAATATGATAGTCAAAAAACATTTCAGGGAATTGTGATATCTATAATTGCTTCATGAAGAATACACATTTCCTCTTTTCAGAGTTCCTATTTTCACAGTACTTCAGCTAAGAAAGAAAAAGAGCATGTGCTCTGCAACGGTCAGTTGTTAACATATAATTATGATCAAAATTTGGAATGAAAAGAGACTTCAGTTTATTAACTTTCTTTAGCCTAAAAAGGGAAAAAAGTATAAAAGGAGAAGCATAATAACTACTGTATAACATACTGTTGGCAGCTCCATTTCTATTTGAAACTATTAAAGATTTATATATCTCAATCAGATAGTTACATAGATATCCAGCATAAATACTCCCCATTGAATCATGTCTACATGAATACTAATTTTGGTTTCAGGGGAATGACAAGCTTCACATCCTTATTTGGAAGTAAGCATTGTTCCACTTATTGAACAATTTGTAAAATTCACAATTCATCTGCAATAGATTGTGGATTCATAGCACATGAGATAAGACTTTACTGATTCAAGCATTCCAATAATACAGGCAATTAGACCTGAAAAATCCAACTACAATGTCCCCAGTTGGGAAGAATGCTGAATACAAGAGGGAGACAGAGGGCTGACCAATCCTGATATACTGTATTATCAAGGAACTTAACTTGATATACAGCATAGACCCCAAGTTAGTAGCTTTGATATCCACCATTAGCAAGAGGATCTTGAGAACTTACATAAGAACTAACAAGCAACGGAATAAGTAGCAGAATTGTCAGAACAACTAACAAGACAAGACAAGAAACAATGGATGGAAACTAATCCAGGACAGAAGCAACCTGGAATTAAAGACAGACTTCCTAACAGTGAAAACAATTAACCAGTAGAACAGAAGTTGCCTTCAGAAGTTGTGGGTGCTCCATCACTGGAGGTTTTTTAAGAAGAGACTGGACAGTCACTTATCTCAAATCAGAGGTGGTATTCATCAGGTTCTGACCAGTTCTGGAGAACCAGTAGCAGAAATTTTGAGTAGTTCAGAGAGCTGGCAAATACCGCCTCTGACTAGCCCCACCCTTATCTATTCTCTGCCTCCCGAGTCCCAATTGATCGGATGCGTCTTCTTTTGTTGCCCTCACAGGAGAATGGAGGTGGAAAGCAGATTAGCGGGGTGCAGAGGGAATGTGATTTTGCAGTAACCTTCCCCCAAGAGCAGGGAGGGAATGAAGATTTTATAGTATCCTTCCCTTGACATGCCCACCAAACCACACCTATCAAGCCATGCCCATAGAACTGGTAGTAAAATTTTTTGAATCCCAGCACTGTCTCAAATGGTGCAGGGTCTTCCAGCTCTATTTTGATTGATTGATTGATTGATTGAATCACACTGTTTTGAGAAGGAGGGGCCACTCTTGAACTTTGGGTGGGTAAACCCGGGGCAAAGAGGTTAATATGATATATATGAAATTAGACTAATTCGATATCCAACAAGATTATTTCTCATCTATTTCATACAATCATAAAATTAAAAGGTTGGGGGAGCTCATGGTGCCCAACCTTCAGCCCAGTCAGGAATCTACTACTACAGTCTTTCTGACAAATGGCTTTTTAGCCTCTCTATTTTTTTAAAATATAATTTTTACTGAAGAAATTTTAACTAAATAAAACAATGCAAATATCAGATAAAAAGAAACCCAAAGAAAATAAGGAGGAATATAGAATAAGAAAAAAAAATAGAAAAAGAAAATTGATAGATATTTATTTTATTTATTTATTTATTTGATTTGTCAATTGCTTACAAGATAATAGGTATAAGGATAAACATAGTTATGAATACATGAAATGAATACATAAGAAAAATAAAAGAAACAATAGGACAGGGACGGTAGGCATGTTATGATAGTGGGTGGAATGAAGAACAGGACATGGCAGCAGTCTTTCTAGTTCTTTAATTCAGTTCCGGAAAAGCAAGGAAGAAACCGTGCTGCAGCAGCTCCTTTTAAAGCAGTAGCCCCCAACCTTTTTCGAACCAGGGACTGGTTTCATGATTATTTATTCTTCCACGGACCGGTACCTAGTAACATGAGACGCCACCGCCATCGGGACAGCTCTTCATTCGAAGCCGCCCCCTTATTCGATGAAACTAAGGCGCGAGCACCCAAATGCTGCTTTCCATCTGAAAAACCGGAAGCACTTTCCTTCCAAAAACCTGGAAGCAACCGAAAACCCGGAAGTGCTGTCGAAACAAGATGGCGGTGCCCAAGCTTTGCGGCCTGGTAAAAAATGATCCACGGACCGGTACCAGTCTGGGGACCAGTGGTTGGGGACCCCTGTTTTAAAGGACCTGTCTGTGGACTCCAGCCACTGACACTCATTTGTTTTTCCCACTTGAAAACAGACCAATGAGCGAGGCTGACATCATCTCCTGACACATATGTAATCCAGAGGGAGAGTTGAGAGAAAGAGCAAGGGATTCAGGCAGCACAAAAGATCTGATTAGGATTGTTCTATCTGCATAATCTATTTTAAATTCTATCCCACTGTATATTGCAATGTTTTCAATAAATGTACCCTTTTATAACAATCAATGAAACCATCCAGAAAAACCAGTCTATCTCTCAGGCCACTTCCTACCAAAATTCTCCAAAGTCTTTTATATTTTCTCCCTCTAAAAATCTAGGGAAATTGACATGTTTTCCTTAATGTAACAATATAGTTTTAAGGAGACCTGTCTCTTGCTACAGTGTATTGTCCCATGCAGAATCAGAGCAGGGAATTTATCAAAATATTTTCATTTATATTGTCTATAGAATTGAAATAGCCACCAATCTGAGTCTTGCAACACCAGGCTGATATTACAAAATTCATCTTAAATAATATATGGAAGGGCTCATGTGGAAAGACAACTTCCTGGACTGCATTAACTATGAAGAGCACAGCATACAATCAATTTTGTTTTTCATGCCAAACCTGAATTTTCATTTAATTATGTGTTTTTTTTACATTTCCAGCTGTATTTCTACAGTTTTTAGTTTTGTTTCCCCTTTACATATTATTTACTGCTGAAGTCCCTTTTTGTATAAGAAACAAACTTACAAAAAGTGTATTTCTTTACCTTCTTGATTATAAACTGCTTCATTATATCACTACATTAAGTTATTGCCATTCCCTCCCCACCCCAAAAGTACAGGGAAATAGAGTGAGACATCAAGCTCAAGCTATCTCTTATCTGATCTAAAGCAGCAGTGTCCAACCTTGGCAAACTTAAGGACTTCAAATCCCAGAATCCCATGTGGTTGGGGAATTCTGGAATTTGAAGCTCACAAGTCTTAAAGTTGCTGAGGTTGGGCATCCCTTATTTTAAGTCTTCCCCTCTTCTCATTGGATTTCTTCTCATGGAAGAGTTGGAAAATATCTTAGAGGCCATCTAATCCAATGTTGTCCTTGATGCCACTTCTTCTACAACATCTTTGACAAATGACTCTGCTTGAATATGTCTAATGAAGAAGACTTCATCACTTCAAAAGGTCATCTGTTCCACTGGATGTTGGCTTATACTCTCTTCCTGATTTCTAGATTGAACCTTGCAATTTATGGGTAAGGATAGTTGCAAATCCATATATTCTTTCCTAAAAGTATTCAGTATTGTACACTTCTTGTTCTCTTACTTCTCTCAGTGTCTGCCACAATAGCCCTTCTTTAACCAGTAGTTTAAAATTAATATAGCCAGCTTCATAGCCTTTTCCCAGTTTGTGGTTAAGTTCACAGAGTTTGTTTTGTTTGTTGGCTTTGACTTGTTAAAGTAATGGGATCAGTAAACATTGATTTCTGGCTTAGTGTTGTTATATGTGAATGTAATCATGGCTTGTTCTACAAATCATAGTTTTAAAAAGCTTAGTACATGGCTGTCAAACTCAATGTCATCACTTGATGTCACATGATGTATTGCAACTTTTTTGCCTTTGCAGAGCTGGGGTGGACGTGGCCTGCACGTGATGCATCTGGCCCACTGACCACCAGTTTGACACCCCTGGCTTAATATGGTACATGAACCCAGTGTATATACTGTATATTTTTGATCCACGTTTTTCTCATTTGATTTGATATTGTATGAAATTGGATGAAAGCGAAAAAAAGGAGTTTCAGGAAATTGATAATATTAAACTGTTATTTCTATATAAAGCCATAACAAAGAGCAGTATCAAACATTATGCTTACACTTGCCACATTCACCACTGGGTGGCATAGGTACTCAGTCAATAGTGTTTTCTCTTGTCTCTTCTCCTTTTCCCCTTTGCCCTCCCTTCCCTCGTCTGCTTTCTTCTGCAGCTGAGGAAGCAAAAAATGAAACTGTGGAAACAGAATAAAAGTATCAGTCATCATTAACAGTTAATAGGAACATAAAAAGTTTGAAAAGACACTCCAGTCTTAATTAGTTTAAAATATGCATCTCATTCCCATTCTGCTGGAAACATTATAGTCAATATTTCACTATAATACCTTCATTATAAGAAATTAAGATTTAATATTAACAGATTTAATTTGGCGGACTGATCATGCTAAATATTGCTAATAATACATGGTTGAAGTGTAGTTTGAGTATACCAGTACAAGGGTTAACTGAATCGGAGAGAATTCTTGTTTAAGAAGAATGTGACTTCTTTGCCAGCAAATCACCCCTTTTAATGTTCAATCTTCAAATTTGACCTTTCTCCACAGCAGCACGAGGTCAGTGACTGGTCTAGTGTAGAACTTCTTGGTGAAAGTCTGCTGGTCACAAGTGGAGTCTAATGACCTCACTATCAGCACCTTGACTTTGCGGATTAGTCCATCCGAACTGAGCAGGGTTTGATACACAAGTCCCATAGGCCATGCGTTGTGATGCACATCCTTGTTTTTCAGCAAGGCAAGGTCTCCCTCTTCAAGGTTCGGGTCTTTGGTCTTCCATTTACAGTGATCTTGTAGGGTAGACAAGTACTCTTGCTTCCAACAGTTCCAAAAGGTGTTGGCAAGCTGTGGAACTTGTCTCCATTTTTGTTTGTACAAGTCCTTAGAATCAAAGTTTCCTAAAGGTGCGGACCAATCACCTGTCTTCTTTCACAATAGCAGGGGAAGAGCCATTGCCAAATACATGCACCCTCATTTGGTATTCGGAAATCCATTGGTCATGCTGATCATCACTAAACCATAGGAAACGGAGGTAGTTGCGGTGATCTTCCCATACGAGGAAGGAATAGAATATCTGCTGTATGTCGGCCATAACTGCTATAGCTTCTTTTCTAAAGCAGATGAGCACCCCAAGTAGATTGTTCGTGAGGTCAGGTCCAGTGGCCTTGGAACTGTGCACTGGCATTGAAGACTAGACGTATTTGGCCTGATATCTGTGGATGGCACACTCCAAAGAATGGCAGGTATCAACAGGTACATCATTTGAGGTGCTCCTCTAACTCCTTCTGCATCAGGAAGAGGGTCTCGAGGGGCAAGTTGCTTTTGGGGGTGTCACAGATCTTGAACAGCTCCGTCCATGCATCTGCATGACAGTGATACTGCCTTTCCCAATCCTCTCTGAAGCATTTCATCACGGGTGAGGTAAGCTTCCTATGCTGTCTGAGGTTGTAGGCCTTCTGAGGTATCGCGGCTTCTTCAGAGGGTTGGACATCTAAAGGTGGTTGTTGGGAATCAGGCTCCATGGTGACATCAAGGGTGGGTGGAGGATTTGGGTCTACTGGTACATCATAGACATCTGTCATGGCTGAGGAAGTTGCCATGCTTCAAATTGGGAAAGGAAAAATTCTGGAAATTTTTAGTGATTTTTTGTGCAATTCCTTTTTGTAATAGGGTACGCTGTAAGCAGGTGGTTGCTGGATTTAACACTTGAGCATGTAGGTGGCACTGCAGAGTCTGAGCAATGCTAGCACAGCACACGGTATGGCTGCTTCTAGGGTGCGGTGTGAGCTTTCGACAGAAGGGGGCACTAGAGTTGCATTGCGAAATATGAGGACTAGAGGGCAGAATGCAAAAATATTCCTATAAGGGTCGCTTGCTTTGCAAGGTGGCAGCAGAGGGTCTTAAAGATGCTGTTGCTATGCCCATATTAGGTTGCAGTTACTCTTGGGACCTTTGAATTAGGTTGATTAAATGATGCACAATAGTTTCATAATCACTCTGGTCAATATTTGAGAAACTGTGTGGAAAAAAAATCACATAAGGAGAATTTTTTTTTTGTTGACCACCAGAAGGGGGCAGTTGACTGAAGAGAAAAGGAGGGAAGAGAAAATGATGCCCACTCTTGAGAATAAAATAAAATGACTTCACTGTAAATTTCTTCTTGACCACCAGATGGAGCTGGTAGGTTGTAGGTAATCTTGGAATATTTGAAATAAATTGATTAAATGTTCACAATAATTTCAAAAGGAGTTATCAATGCAAACACGTATTGGAAACTCAGGGAGACTTTTCTTTGAATACCAGATTCAGAAATCTGTAAGAGTCCTGTTAAAATTCCCCTTTGTAATCCAGACAGACTCCTGATCATCTGTGGGTGGATAGAGAAAGAAGGGGAGGGATTCCTCCGAGCAGCCAAACAAGCTTTTGAAAGTTGAGCAGAGAAGAGGGTGGGTGGGTTAGAAAGCTCTTTGTTTTTAGCATGTGGGGAATTCCAGCTCCTCCCACCATGCAAACAGCATGTAAAGAGTTTAGGACAAAGGGGTCTGATGAGGTATTTTAATGACTGACTTCCTGTTGAAGCTTCTGGCAAGCTGGGTGCAGTCTTTGTCTCAGAAGGAAAAAAGGAAGAAAAGGATAGCAGATCATCCTCAGTTGCTAAAAATCGTAGTAGGGCAGATGGGAAAAATCTGGCTCTTCCTTTTGCTTTACAAATTGACTCTTCCAGTTGGGAGGTGTTCCTCGAGACACAGCCTTTCCTTCGCTGAAGAGAAAGGGAAGGGGGATCAGTAAAGGCTTTGTCTCCCTTCCAAATGATGCAGATAGCAAATCAGCTTCTGGTTTCCATTTTAAAATACAAGCAAGATTTCTCAAACTTTCCAACTGAGGTTTGACTATCTTTGGAGAACGGGGAATTTTCTATCTCTCCTTGTTAGGCAAATAGAGTCTCTGAGATAGTAGGAAAGCAAATTGAGCAGAGAGGAAGGGTGGGTGGGTGGGTAGAAAGGTCTTTTTGTTTGTAGCATATGGGAAACTCCAGCCCTGCCCAACATCCACAGCATGTAAAGAATTATGATGCTCACACACAGAGAGAGATGACAAGACATGCAGGTTCAGATCAACATTGCACATTCACTCCTGGTTTCAATATCATGTTGCTTTATCATAAATCCAAAATTTAATACATTTATTTTGATTTTACTTTTCTGATGAGTTAGGATTCATCTTTCACTGTTCTGTCTCTTGCACAGAGGTAGATTTATAGCTGTGCAGATGCAGATAGAGAACTCAACAAAGCTTCCATAACGAAGTTCATTTATTGGTACATCAGATATCTTCATAATTTACATTTGTGACAAAGTTCTTCTTAAATGACCAATCCTTTGTATATCTGCCTTGTACGTGAAAGATGGTTATCTCCTAACCCATCTCGTAGCGATAGAGGGAAGATGCCATGAGGTAGAGAGTTCAGACAAAGAATGAGGAAAACTCCCTTAACCCACCAAGGGTCAATTCAGTGACCAATCAGAATTACAGATGTAGCCACGTGAGATGAACTACATTTCCCAGGATACCTTTAACTACATTTACCATGATGCATTCCCTTAAGGGGACAGCTCATAATTCCTAAGTAACTATCCAACTCCCATAGACTGGCTGGGACAGCACAACAACATACAATATTGATTACCTTTATTACACTACACAACATTACCATTTTAATAATTAAGTTTACATAACTTTCCTAATTGCCAGTAGCCCTTATAAACAAACATACAAGAACAGATGAATGCATAGAGGCCTTTCCAGTTGATATGATTTCTCAATTAATTATGATCTCTTCATAGCAGATTTGGGTCAAATCTATAGTTAAGGCAGGAAGGGTGTGTCTGTGGTTTTTTTTTTTTGAAGGCCATGTTCTCTTATTAATAATCTACTCAGAAGTGGCATCAACTTCCTACCATCTAAACTCGATCCTTACTTTAACTCAAATAAAGATATGGGATTTCAAATAAAAGTAAGAAATGGAAAGAATGTACCTAATCCCTTCTTTACTCAATGATTGCAAAGTACAGCTTCCCACTGTCTGCTGTATTTTCCTCAATTCAAATTGTTCTTTTCAATGGAAACATTAATATCACCAAAAGTACTTGGAGCGCAGTTTTAAGCAGAAATTATTAGGCAGAGGAAGTGTCCTCTTTTGAACAAGTTAGATCTCCCCATTTTTCAAACATCAGTTTAGAGATTTGGTTATGAGAATATGTGAATTTCCATCTCTTATTCCATTAATAATTCAGTGCACTCAGACAAAAGGACTTACACTACTAATTTTCTGAATTGTGAAGTATTAGTTCAATTTTTAGGCTATTTCTCCGGATGCATACATAGCTCAGAGATAGGTACTTGATCATCAGAACAATCTGAAAACAGGAAAGTACAGTGTGTATCACTTCCTCATGTGTTATCCTATCATGCTATCATTAAAAATTAAATTTACTCATTGATAAATAACCTAGATTATTAAAAAAATATTAACTGCTTTTTCAAAATGTACATAAATAATATACTATAAAATAATTAAGGTACTTCATCACGATCTAGGAACCCATTCCATTATTACCCTTTTTATATATTTAATATTTTAATGCATTCGAAAGAACATAATGTTTCTTCAAAGTTTCTTCTTGAGTCTTCAAATTCAATGATTTGATTAACACAGTTGATTATCTTAGTCAATAAAGTACATTTAATTATATGCATTATAGATTAGGTTTTATGAGCTATATTAATCTTTTTCGCCTTTTGATTTAATTATAAGTTAGACAGATGATTTCCTTTTTTCATCTTTAAAAAGCCATCAACATTTCAAAGACAGATGGACAAACAGATCCTGCTACATATTTTGTTCAGTTTTTTTATTGAACTGGAAACAGATTTTTCAGAATCTCCCAGTCTCTTTTTAGTGACTTTTTGCTATTATTTTAATTAAATTGAGAGTAAAGTATTTTTGAAGGGATATGAGTTTAGTGACAATTGTTAACTTGTGTTTGACAGTTTGCTAGGAAGCAGTTTAATAACTGTCATATTTGTAAGTTGTTCCATATGAAGTAGGCCAGATCTCTACCAAAATGTTTTCCCTACACTCATAAAAATAGTAATAAAGCAAAAAAGCTGCATATTACTTACAAGTTAGGTGGTACTAAGATATATCTAAATCATACTCCTCACTCATTTCAATTGGGCTTCCAGCAGATGTATCTGCAATAGTGGACACTCCAAAGTATGTGAGATAATATCATGGTTTAATTCCAATTCAGACTTTATTGATAATTAATCAGAAGCAATCGTAATAATACTGATTTTGAGAACTGTTCAGATAGGATTGTTGAGAGGTATGTTGGTATTAGAATGTATAGATGTCAGCTCTGATAATTTTCAACAGTGGGCATGCTGGCTGGAGAATATTGAGGACAGAAATCGATATACCAGGAAACTGCTTCATTGAGCACTATCAATAGTCTATGAAATGCATTTCCCATTTATTATTAAAAGAACCATCAGATAAACTACAGTGTTCTGTGGTTTTAACTGTAGAACAGCCAAGTATACAGTATATGTAATGGATTCCTTAAACAATTTGAGAGACTTGCAGGCCATATCTATTTTTATTTATTCCTTTATTCTACAGTTGGTGTCCACAAACATAACTTCATATGAATCTGCTTATTGAATATATAATGGCAAAAGAAAAGTGTGAGAAGTAAATCCTGAATGCAAATTAAACAAGAGATCCATAATTTTTAAAACAGTGTTGTGTTCAAGTCCTTTAGCAGGTGAGTCTTAGTGCTTAAGAAATGTAAATATTCATTTTATGACAGAAGAAAATATGCATATTTTTAATAATGTTAATAGCACATATCCTCAACATTATGATGATAATAAAGATAATGATTATGATTATGATAAAACTGGAAAAGAAAAACCATCTGAAAAATTATATTATACTGTATTTACTTACAAATTTTGCTTTCTTTCCTTTCTTTCAACAATTCAGAGATTAACAGCCACCATATATCAAGAATCCACTGTTGCAAATCAGGCGTAGATTTTATTTTTTCATGCCATACACACTTTTATAGCCGTTTCCCATGTAGCAAATGTCAAAAATTCTTGAGATTGACAGTTTTCAAATACTAGGGATGTAGAAAATAACTTTAGTCCAAAATATAGGCAATAAGTCAACGCGGCTATGTGTTATTATTCCAACACCTGAACTGGGTGTCCAATAAAAGAGAATTGGGATTAAAACATATTATTCATGTTTTGAAGTATCTATTCTCTAATCTATTTTGCTATGCTCTGATTATAAGCCCTGGGAGACTCCTGCAAAATTAGAGTGAAGGAGTTTAGACATTATTTTTCTGTTAGTACATCTATATTCTAAAATTAGAGTCAAATTCTTAGAAATTGGATCTACATCTCTGTTGTTGACATTTTGCAACTACTAAAATAATATACAGGTGAAACTCAAAAAATTAGAATATCGTGCAAAAGTTCATTTATGTCAGTAATGCAACTTAAAAGGTGAACCTAATATATGAGATAGACTCATTACATGCAAAGCAAGATAGTTCAAGCTGTGATGGGTCATAATTGAGATGATTATGGCTTATAGATCATGAAAACCCCAATCCACAATCTCAGAAAATTAGAATATTGTGAAAAGGTTCAATATTCTAGGCTCAAAGTGTCCCACTCTAATCAGCTAATTAAGCCATAACACCTGCAAAGGGTTCCCAAGGTTTTAAATGGTCTCTCAGTCTGGTTCAGTAGGAATCACAATCATGGGAAGGACTGCTGACCTGACAGTTGTGCAGAAAACCTTCACTGACACCCTCCATAAGGAGGGAAAGCCTCAAAAGGTAATTGCAAAAGAAGTTGGATGTTCCCAAACTGCTGTATAAAAGCACATTAATAGAAAGTTATGTGGAAGGGGAAAGTGTGGAAGAAAAAGGTGCACAAGCAGCAGGGATGACTGCAGCCTGGAGAGGATTGTCAGGAAAAGGCCATTCAAAAGTGTTGGGGATTTTCACAAGGAGTGGACTGAGGCTGGAGTCAATGCATCAAGAGCCACCACACACAGACGGATCCTGGACATGGGCTTCAAATGTTGTATTCCTCTTGTCAAGCCGCTCCTGAACAACAAACAATATCAGAAGCATCTTACCTGGGCTAAAGAAAAACAGAACTGCTCAGTGGTCCAAAGTCCTCTTTTCTGATGAGAGGAACTTTTGTATCTCATTTGGAACCAAGGACCCAGAGTCTGGAGGAAGAAGGAGAGGCACACACTGCAAGATGCTTGAAGTCCAGTGTGAAGTTTCCACAGTCTGTGTTGATTTGGGGAGCCATGTCATCTGCTGGTGTTGGTCCACTGTGCTTCATTAAGTCCAGGGTCAACACAGCCGTCTACCAGGAGATCCTTCCACAGAGGAGCTTTATGGGGATGCTGACTTCATTTTCCAGCAGGACTTGGCTCACACTGCCAAAAGCACCAAAACCTGGTTCAATGACCATGGGATGACTGTGCTTGATTGGCCAGCAAACTCCCCTGACCTGAACCCCATAGAGAATCTATGGGGCATATCCAAGAGAAAGATGAGAGACATGAGACTGAACAATGCAGAAGAGCTGAAGGCCGCTATTGAAGCATCCTGGTCTTCCATAACATCTCAGCAGTGCCACAGGCTGATAGCTTCCATGCCACACTGCACTGAGGCAGTAATTGCTGCAAGAGGGGCCCAAACCAAGTACTGAGTACATATGCATGCTTATATTTTTCAGAGGTCCGATATTGTTCTATGTATAATCCTTGTTTTATTGATTGCATGGAATATTCTAATTTTCTGAGATTGTGCATTTGGGATTTTCATGATCTGTAAGCCATAATCATCGCAATTATGGAAAATGACGGCTTGAACTATCTGGTTTTGCATGTAATTAGTCTATCTCATACATTAGTTTCATCTTTTAAGTTGCATTACTGAAATAAATGAACTTTTGAACGATATTCTAATTTTTCGAGTTTCACCTGTGTTGTATCTGGGAGGACGGTTCAAGAACGGAGGCAAGACTCAGATAGTAACTAAAGCTCTTTATTTGTGACTTCAGATCTGAGCAACTAACCCCAGCTGCAGCAGCCCCTTATATAGGGCTGGCTGCGGCTAGGCAGCCAATGAAGGCGATTTGAGTTTGCCGCTCTTGGCAGGGCCAATCGCGGCAGCCCGTTTATTGGCCAATCGCATCAGTCTATGGCGACCAATCACGATCGGCTTTCAGCGGGCCAATCAGATTTGCAGGCTACGAGCCTGCTAGTCCGCAACAACCTGTATTTTGGGGGAAAGCATTTTAAGCATAAAGTATCACTGCTAATTTTATTGGTTTTGGAAATGTTTATATCTGGATTGCTGACCTGTTTATTTCTTTGTTTGATTTATTGTTTGGCATTGTAAGAGTTTCTTTCCTACATTTTGTTTTTTTTTATTGCACCATTAGCATTTGATTGTACTGTTCTGTAAATGTATCACTAACACCAAGAGTCTTTGTGATTACAGAGAATAAATATTCACAAATCATTTTTGTTATATTAACCTGTTTTAAGATAGGAAAATTATTTCATGTTATTTAAATCAACTCTCCACAGGGTATGAAAGCTCATTATTCCAGAGGCCTTGCAAATAATTAATATAAAATTCCTCCTTCAGTATCCCATAAAAAGGGGTCACTGGATTACTGAAAGAACAGTTAATTTTTCCCCAGACTTCAGCCATTGTTGAACTCCAGAAGCAGTATCTGGACCAAGTACAATGAATAACAAATGCTTTGCTAAATAAATATTAAGAGATAAAGAACTGAAGCAAGGCAGTTCCTTTTTAAATTTTATAGAATACGTCAATTCATAAAACATTTCTATGCCTGTTTTAGAGTTGCCATGAACAGAAGTGGGGAAATTCAAGAAATTTGAAAGAGCAGTGCAGCAGTTTGGAACCAAAGTGCATTCCATTCTTATCTTGCAAAGATTATAACCAAGCTACCAGAATTTCTGCCATGCAAATCTCTAATTGGAGAACATGATTGATGACTCTTGCCTAGGAGCTAGTGTTTGTTGGAGATATGAATTATGATACACCCAGAGGGGTGGGGAGAATTACATGTCTCAGAATAGGCTTTACACAGGCCATGCTGACATGGTCGCTCCTAATAAATCCTTTGAAGTTTTTGAAGCTTGGCTTGAGGCTCATGATTTAATTGGGGCAACTGCTGGAATCCTGACAGCAATATATTTATATGGCAAAATATAGTATAGCCATTGAAATGGAACTTGTACAAAGAATGTCTTCATTTCTTGCAGGATTTTAGTGGTTAGATAATATCCCTATAGCTAAAGCCCACTAAGCTTTTACTACAGCGGTGAACTAGGATGAATGCTCAATGAAATTCTAGACAATTAAATACACTTTTTTGACAGTTAACTGATTTGCATATATTAATAATTCCTATATGTATTACTGTAATGTGCTTTACAAGGGGCTATCTTTGAAGATCACTCAAAAACTACAATTGGTCTAGGACATAATCGCATGCACAGCATTGGGTATTTTTAGGTTTGCTCCTGTTATACTTCTGTTGTGTGTGGCACTGCATCCCAGTTCCTTCCAGGTGCAATTCAAGGAGTTGGTTATTACTTTTAAAACCCTGCTTCGTATGGGACCAGTTCACTCGTTGGACCTCCTCTCTCCAAGAGTATCTGCCCATCCTACTGGATAGAATGGGGTAAGGAAGGATGCATTAGATCTTTTCCCTGAATTCTTGACAAGTAATACTACCTCAGAAGCATGACTTTTCTATGGCTGCTCCTTATGGAACTCCTCCTCCAGTGATTTGGCTAAAAGATTCATCCTTTTAGCCTTTTGGAAGGTGATCAAAACCTGGCTTTTTACCTAGATGTTGGGATAGAGTGAGGATGTCTGGAGTTGGTCCTGGAGTATCCAAATGGGATGCTTGAGGCATGGAATTTATTTTGTTTTATAGTTTTATTTTTTATTTTTTAATATATTTCTGGGTTTTACTGTTGTTGTGAGCCACCCAGTGTTGTGCTTTAAGATGAGGCTGTACAAACCTTTTTCATCTCTGTCTGTCTTTCATGTTTCAATATCTTGCAAATTCATAAGAAATGTGAAGACATAAACACAGGAAGGACTCTCAAACTATAAATCAGCCTTGGAGTTAATTATATGCTGAAGATTTTATCCTCAGTCTTCAAGATAGGGGTGGATATTGTCACCACAAATGGTAAATCTTTGAATTAATTGTGAGTGGAAACTTATTTTTCTCTGATAATTTCCTGATAATTAAATAAGTTTCTTGTCACTTCAGGACATTTATATTTATTTATTTATTTATTTATTTTATTTTATTTGGTTTGTCAATTGCTTACAAGATAACAAGTATAAGTAAAAACATAGTTATGAATACATGGATACATATAAGAAAAATATAAGAAACAATAGGACAGGGATGGTAGGCACATTGGTGCGCTTATGCACGCCCCTACAGAACTCTTAGGAAAGGGGTGAGATCAATAGCAGAAAGTCTAAGGTTAAAGTTTTTGGGCTTTGGGGAAGAAACCAGAGTCAGGTAGAGTATTCCAAACATTGATCACTCTGTTGCAAAAGTCTTATTTCCTGCAATCAAGTTTGGCGTGATTAACCTTGAATTTGTATCTATTGTTTGCTCTTGTATTGTTATTGTTGAAGCTGAAGTATTCATTGACAGGTAGGGCATTGCAATGTGTGATTTTATATACTATACTTAGATTGGACCAAAGACAGCGTAGTTCAAGGTTTTCTAGGTCTAGAATTTCAAGTCTGGTGGCATAAGGTATTCTGCAATGAGTAGAGGAATGGAAAACTCTTCTTGTGAAATATTTCTGGACTTTCTCAACTGTGTTAATATCAGATACATAATGTGAGTTCTAGACTGATGAGCTGTATTCGAGTATTGGTCTAGCAAATGTTTTGTATTCTCTAGTTAGTAGTGTAATATTACCAGAGAAAAAGCTACGTAAGTTTAGGTTAACAATTCTTAATGCCTTTTTGGTTATGTAGTTACAATGAGCTCTAGCACTTAGATCATTAGAGATGAGTACTGCAAGGTCCTTGACAGAGTTTGGCTCATCAACAAGGTCTTGACTATTCAGCCTATATTTTATTTTCTGCTTTTTTTTTGCCAATATGTAACACAGAGCATTTGTTTGCTGAGATTTGAAATTGCCATTTGTTTGACCATTCTGATACATAGTCGAAGTCTTTTTGAAGGGTAGCAGTATTGTCTGTGGTGTTGAATAGCTTTACATTGCCAGTGAAGAGGACACAGTTGCTCTTAATATGATCACAGGATAATGGATTGATTAATAATTGATTCTATGACTTTACAGGTGACGCAGCATAAAGTGATTGGTCTGTAATTTTCAACTAGGCTGGGATCTCCCTTTTTGAAGATGGGGATGACCATGGCTTGTGACCATAGTTTTGGCAAGGAGCTGATCCTGAAAGATTTTTCAAAGATTATGCTTAGAGGTTCTGCTATGGCAGTGGATAGCTTTTTTAAGAAGTAGGCACATATTCCATCTGGTCCAATAGACAGAGATGCTTTTAGATTGTGTAGTGTTTTTTCAACATTGTCTTCTGTAAAATCGATATGTATTAGATCATTGTAATTGTCTGTGGTTTGACTAGGAAATACTGGGAATGATCCATTGCTGTTTACAAATACTGAGCCAAAGAATGTGTTAAAGAGGTTGGCTTTAGTGGTGTCATCATTGCAGTCTTTATCATTAGGTCCTTTCAGGGGTGGGATGGACCTTGAGTCTTTTAGTTTGTTGTTCACAAAATTGTAGAAAGCGTGGGTGGAATTGGTGCATAAAAGGTTTTCCTCTTGTTTAATGTGATAATTGGTGCATTCAGTCTTTATCTGGTGGCATAAATTTTTGTATCAGCTTTTGAAGTTGGCAACATAGCCAGATTTGTTTTTCCGCCAAAGTGATCTCTTTTTGGATTGAAGCTTCCTTATTGTTATGGATAATCTGTTTTTTTTTTTTTTTTGGAGTTGTTATTGATACATATAGTTTGATGACTCTTTTGACTTCAAGTAAAAATATGTTGTAATAGTCTTCAACATTATTGCATCCAGTGAATAGAAATTGCCAATCAAGGGATGAGAGATTGCTGTGTATAAGATCATAGTTGCCTTTTTTGAAGTTATAATTGGGGATTCCGTCATTGTGATGATTTTTGTGTGGGCGTATGTTGAGACAAAAGTCAATCATATTGTGGTCACTGTTGGAAAAGGGTTCTTTAATTTGTATTCTGTAAATTAAATTCAAACTATTGCAGAAGATGAGATTGAGGCAGTTGTTAAATCTAGTATTGTTGGTTACTAGTTGTTCCAGTCCCAGGTTTGTTACAGCATTGTAGAAGGTTGTATATATAGGTTCAGTTTTACATTCATTTAGGGTCCAGTTAATGTGAGGTAGATTGAACTCACTAAGAAAGATAAAAGTGTGTGGGCATGATGTTGCCCATGTTAGTAGTGAATTTAGCTTGTTTACATGTTCAACGTCATAATCAGGGGCTCTGTAACATAGTAAAAATTGAAATATGATATTTAGGGACAGTTCACAGACAATGGTCTAAGGAAGAGCAAGCTCTTGGGTAACTTGGATGTTTTTTAGATGTAAGGACTTTTTATAGAAGATAGAAACACCACCTCATCTATGGATTTCACGATCTGATCGGTAAACGTGATAGTCTCTTACTGTGGTAATGGAGTCAGGGAGAGATGCATTGAGCCATGTTTCATAGACAAATATGATGTCGAATTTAGCCATATTTAGTAAGAGGAGAAATTCAGGTATTTTATTCACAAGGCTTCTTGCATTGAGAAGCTTGCATTTAAGGCCAGTTGTAGTTGGAATTGAGGTAGTTAGGGGCATGCATGCCTAGGTTAGGGCCGTGCGTGCCTAGGCATATGGTATATGGTGCTAAAAATCTTCTTACTCACATAATGACCAGCAACATTAGCCGGCTGTCAAATTACCCAATTGAGTCTGCCATCATCATCATTTTGGGGAGTTTTTGCCCATTTTAATTTATAATTTGAATCTGAAAGCTACTGTCAAGACTGATTTGCACTTTCACCTACATTTCTTCTTTGCTTGCAGCATGACAATAACAGGGAGGGAGGATGGTTGGAATGCAGAAGAAAGAGAGTGGTGTTCAAGCATCCGGTAGCACCAAGGGACATTGCTGACAACCCAGGGATTACCAAGCAGATGCCTTCACATTGCGGACTTAAAAAATGAATATATGTGATTGGTGGATGTTTTGGAATATGGGTAGCCCATAGGAAAAGGAAAAAGGGAAAATTAACTATGTTTGATTTTGCGTAGGGAAACCCCAGAGCTGGTTTTGCTTCTTCTGTGCCAATGTGGTTTATTCAGTAAAGTTAATGCTCTTGGTAAAAATAATGTCTGGTTTCTTTTTCTGGATTTGCCAACTGGACAATTGACAGCTATATTTACAGAGACTCATCCATTTCAGCATACCGACCTTACTGAGAGTATCTACTATATATCTTTTTGTGCTTCTATTTCAAGAATTCTTTGTGCAATAATTTTATTAACTTATTGTTCAGGTGCTGCTCAACAAGAGAAGGAAGCTCACAATTCCTAATGTAGTTTACATGTTGAATTATTTGGGAAAACTTTAACTGAAGCCTAAGCTGTTGTATCAAACAAAATTTTTGGAGTTCTCATAGAAGAAAATCTATATAGCTAAGGATTGAACTGTGGAGTCTTTGGTGGAGACTTCCTGTCTCAGGAATGCTCTGGAGTTTTTTTTCCCCTCCTTTGCTGGTAATTTGCTTGTGTGGAGTGACCATTCAAAGTTACAATAGCACTGAAGAAAGTGACTTATGACCATTTTTCACACTTACAACTGTTGCAGCATCCCCATAGTCATGAGAGACCAGGTGAGGAAATGTGTGCCTCGATGTGAGTGATGTTGAGTTGGCCATATCCAGCCAGTCACATGACCAGCAAGCCATGCTCACCAATTAAGCCATGCCCACAGAACTGGTTGTTAAAAAATTTGAATCCCACCCCTGCCCAATATATATAAAATTGCTCTGAGCAAGTTCCTATAATGATGAGAGAACCATGACTTAGTCTTATAACAACCTTAAGTAAGAAAAGAGTAAGTAATGCTTTACTAATTTACTATCTAAAAACTGTACAGTACAGTTTTCAGTTATCATCTTAATTCTGCACAGGAAACTATATTAGTTTTAGTGATAATAAAAAATATTATATTTAATATAATATCTATTAGCCTAATCAGTCTGACCTATCTCAGGAGCTGTTTATCCCTTTCTACGTCTTGTTAAGAAATTCCATTGAGGCAAATAGAATCTGTTTTAATAATAGATACTTTGTTATGCTGTTTTTCATAATCAACAGGTATCTTCTATATCGTCAACATTACATGATTTAGGTTCAGTATTCTATTTTTCAAAAAAAAAAATCTATAGCATTTTCTTAATTTACATGATTTTTGCATATGTTTGTATATTTTTTTTCCTTATCCCTCTTTTTAAAAAATGCTATCCAGAAATACAATTAAGATTCTTTTGGTCAAAAAGAAGCATTCTCTGAAGGTCTCTCAATTGACCTTTTTTGTCACTTCTTCACTGGGAAGTAGTTACAAGAGATTAAAACAGACTTCCAGGGACTGAGATAGCATCACAGGAATGCAGAGTGCCTGTGGAAAAGATGAAAGGAATGTGGAGTTTAGCAAAACAGTACTCTTCTCTGTTGGTTTTTCTCTTGAAGTACGGAAAAAGTAGCAAGCAATTTCTTATCTCTGGGGATTTTAGGGAGGGAATAATTATGATAAGTATTGCTACAGTCACTTTGTTTGCTCTTGTTCATAGCTGTTGAGTGACCCAGTAGAAATCACATAAAAGAGTTAATTTATAAGGTGGTTGCCATATTTGTTTTAGAAATAACATAGCTAAACTAATATAAGTAATCTTATTTCTAATATGTCTTGAGAAGGGAGTAGTGATACCTTTTTCTCATTTTTTATAGATATGAGACTACTCTGTTTTAATAAATTTGAATAATAGATAAATAACCATATAAAGTTAAAGTTATCTGATGAATGATAAGCATAGAGACTTTGAGATAAGTTTGCATCAGAAAGATTTTTCATCCAGAGCATACCTACCTATACTTACAATTACACATTGTGAAAGGTTTCTTTTCAATTTGCTGTACATAATAGCCTGTTTTGCATTGATTTCTGGGGAAGATATGGTAAGATCTAAGAAACAGAAGTGCTTGCTGGTGTTTTTTAAGTTGAACCACAAAACAGATTCGTTTATTATGGGGTTAAACATTTTTTTGCTTATACAGTAAAAGAGATATCAACTTAGCTATTAGAATTGAAACTTTGCACCTGTAATTTAACTGATTATATTAAATCTAAAAACAGCTTGATAAAAATGGCCAAAGTTTAAAAGTTGAAGAATCACCTCAGGGTAAGCACAAGGCAATGTTTATCATTAACAAAAGTAGATGTTCTGCAAGGATGATTCAAGCTTAGAGTAAACTCCATTACAGACCTCTATTTCCATAACATTTAAAATGTGATAGAACTCTTAAGCTTGTACAATCTCAGTTTTAAATGTGAAATGCTACCAAAGAACAGCAAAAGTGAGGCAAGAACTTACAATTTGTCCAACAGCAGTAGCCCAAAGAAGCCTTTTAGATGTCAGTTCACCTTAGTGCCAACCAACTCTGAATTGACAAAGATAGGGATTCTGGTTTTGAAAAATTATGTTTGAAGCCCTTTATCACTCTCTATAACAGAAGATGAAGTGCACAATTGTTTTAAGAACTTCATACCACAATTATTACAATGATTTCCTATAGTCATTTCCTTCAGTTTTATTGATATAAAGATGCCCAGCAAAAAATAGTTGTAGAGAAGTATTGCTGCAATTTACACTGATAAAATTTGATTATAGATTCAATTAACATTATGGGATGGACTATTCAAAATTATGTTGCTGTACTACTTTGGATCTACTTGCTAATTTCCAAGTTATGGGCACAAAGTAAGTTGCAATTTAAACACATGCATTTATAACACAAATGATGATTTTTCTTTTTAAACTATTTACAAGAACTGGGATAAAAGTCAGAGCTAAATCAATCTTCAATATTACACTGTTTTCCAGGCTACTATAATGTTGATGTACAATGATTTTAGATTGTTTATGTACAAAAAATGAGATTTAACATAACTTCATTTAGGTTTCAAGGTAAATAATACATATAAATATTCTAATGTTTAGCATAAGCTAGATAAAATGAGCAACAATGCAGACTATACTATGCAACAACTTTTTGGACAGCATCCAATTTGGGTCGGTCACCAGGATCAGAGGTTTTATCCTCTGACCTTTTGGAGTCATGGTAAAGTCCATTTTTATGAAACTTCTATCTTCTTTTTGGACAGTGATAATACATAAAGAAGATATAATTTTAAAGTGTTTTGAGTAATAGTAATGAAGTTTTACTAGAGCAATTTAATTCCAATATAATTTTGTTTGCATTTTATTTATTTTGTCATTTGATTTATTCATTTTGTTATTTTTAATAATGTTTATTTTTCAGCAGGTTTTGTGGCAGGATAATTTATTATTCATATTATATATTGATTTGAATTTTGGCTGACTTATCTTTCACAGATTGCATACACTTGTCTGTTATCTCTCCAAAATGGATTATTAATATTTTAGTGTTATCGCCCAGTGTTAGTGTTAATTTGTATCTATTATATTGTTATACACTTAATAATTATGACAGCCTGTAAGTTAATTAAAAATAAATACACATTTTTGTCTTTATGCAGAATAAACCTGTTAAAACCAATGGGATTTAAATTAGTACATTAATTCAGTCAATCTACTGTGCTATGATCAAGTTTGGATTAATGCATTGCTTATAATTAAAAGACAGATATAAAATTGTAATGACTGGTATCATTGATTTCCTGGAATATCTTAAGATTTTTAAAGTTATATCAACATTGTCTTGATATCATAATATAAAATCCATTTTACAAAGCACAAATTATTATAAACAGGAAGAACAATCTATTACTGTAGGCTGTGTTTGGACATTTATATGGAAGTTGTATAGGATTTTTCTTTTTCAATCACTCTTACTTATTTCTTTTGAAGATTTATGTCCACCTGATGAGGAAGACTTCTCAAAAGGAACAGGTAGCATTTAAAATATTGATTGATTCATTATCTGCCATTGTCATCTTTGACTCCTAAAGAACACATAGATAGATTTTCTTCCTGACAGACTGTCTCTTCCAACTATGCATTCATCTCTATTGTGATTGAGTCCATTCACCTTGCTGTTTGTTATCTTGTTCTCTTTCTTTTCCCCTTCCTAGCATTAGAAATGTTCTAGAAAGCTGGGTTTTTGCATAATGTGTCTAGAGTAAGATAATTTGATATTGGTTAGTTGTGCCCCAAGTGAGAACTCTGGTTTATTTGTTGGACGATTCATTGGTTTATTTTCCTGGCCATCTACAATATTCTCAGGACTCTTCTTCAACACCAAAATTCATATACAAATATGTTCTCACTGTCTTTTCAGTTTTGCATTATACTGCATAAAAATCTTTTTCTGACTTCCCAAATGCTTTGTCCCAAGGAAGAGGATATTTTATCTTAATTTCAGATTGATTTGGAATTTATTTTGCTGCCTTCTTCTGATTGTATTTGGAAAGTGGAGGAGACTGACAGAAAGCACTCTGGAGATTATTTACAATTGTCTTCAACTATTTGATCTCAGAAAACTGTAAATAAGAACTAAGCCACTCAAGCCATGTTATATGGTTTGACCAAATGCAGAACAATTCTGATCAGTTTGTATGAAATGGACCTGAAACATGTCAAGGTACTTTTCTCCTTCAAAAAAAAAAAACTGAAATCAAGGAACCCTAGACAAGGTTCTTCCATCTGCACTAGGTAAGAGGCCTTTCTGGGTCCACTTCAATGTACTGGTAGTTAGCTATAAAGCCCTATATGGCTTGGGACCCAGTACCTGAGTCATTGCCTTTTCCATGAGTCTCTATCCATCCAACTAGGTTAAGCAGAAAGGGCATTTTGCAGATCTTGTCAGCCAAAGATGCCAGCTGCTGGAAGCCAGAAGCAAAATTTTTCTGCAGTGGCCACTGCTCTAACAATCATGCTTCTTTCTGTCCCCAAGCCTGTTAGCCTTTTGTAAGGCCTTAAGAGCCTGGCTATGTTTTCAAGCTTAGGGCACTGAATATGACAATGGACCTATTTCCTAGCTATATTGCTAATAGGTCAAATATTTTGCTATTGTGTAGCTTGAATGGGATGTTTTTAATCTTTTTATTCTTTTAAAATGATTTTTTTAAATTTTAGTATATTTTATGAACTATAAGCCGCCTAGTGTCATTGACTGAGATTGGTGGCCATAGAAATTGAACAAATAAATAAGGAGGAATAGTAAAACAAATGGAAAATATAGCTATCCAAAAGTTCCACAGATAAAAAGACTGTATTGTGTTCTCAACTATGTCTTCAGTGGTGGGATTCAAAATTTTTTACTACCAGTTCTGTGGGCATGGCTTGGTGGGCATGGCAGGGGAAGGATACTGCAAAATTCCCTTCCCTCCCCACCCCACTAACCTGCTTTCCAGCTCTGTTCTCCTGTGCAGGGCAACAAAAGAAGACCCAGCCGATCAGCTGGGACTTGGGAGAATAGATGTGGGCGGGTCCAGTCAGAGGTGATATTTGTGAACTGGTCAGAACCTGCTGAATACCACATCTGCTTCAATAGGTCAGGAATAAATCAACTCCACTCACAAACATGGTTAGTTTGAAGGATAACAAAGGTCTATAAAAGATAAATGTATTTATAACTGCTATATAGAAGATTTAAATCTGCTTTTTAGCATCTTTTTCTTTTCTTTTTTCTTTCTTTTATTTCTTTCTTATCTTATTACTTTAAAATTTATTTTTCACTATTATCTTTTTTCTTCTCCAAGTTAAATCTCTGTTAAATCATTACTCTGTAAAAGTTTCTTTTTTAAAAGTACATGGTAGAATAGGCAAGTTTGGAGATCATCAAGGATTCCATGGTGGAATTTATGGGAATCTTTTTATATATGATTATACATCATAACTGAGAATAAATTAAACATATACATTGGCAAAAATAGAAATTATAACAACCTTACCTTGAATCCTAGAAATACAAAGTTATCCAACTATCTTCCAGTGAGAACTAAATAATGTAGAATGAGAAGTGAAGTTGATGGAGAACAGGTAAACTGTCTGAGACAAATAAATGCATAATTAAAGTCAGTTTAAACAATAACACTTTTTTACCCTATCTCTTTTTAACTCTTCAGTGGAAATTTAGGGTAGCACTAGTGGCTGCAGAAGGAGGAAAGAAACTTTTGCGAATGACTTTTTGTGAATTATATGTGTTCATTTACTGCAAACAAATGATCAGTGTAAATCAGTGTTTCTCAATCTCAGCCATTTTAAAATGTGTGGATTTCAACTTCCAGAATTCCCCATTCTTAATTTCTTAATTATTTTCCAATCACAATCTTTTTCGTGCTGTCTTTCGTGCTTGTTCAAAGTTTCTTGGTTATACCATTGCTAGATGACATAAGATCTGTGGTTTGAAAGATGATTTGCAAATTTAGTTGAATCCATAAACAACTTTTTGCAGCCTGACCCTACATTTTGGCTCTTCATGTTAGTAAATGCTGAGTTCTAAAAGTACACAAATGTTTCATATTGGAGCAGGTCATGAAAGAGACTTTCTAAGCAAAATCTTCAGACAGTTTTTATTACACAAATGTCATGTTTTATTTTTCATTATGATCAACAATGAAGACAAATTATGCATAAATTATATAATACAAAATATCCATAATGAGCAGATGAAGATCTCATGGGATCCTATAGAAATGTTTACTGGCAGGAACTTTACGGTGTTTTATAGGTGAGTATTATTGAAAGACTATACTCAGTGAGATGAGAGGCATACAAATCTAATAATAAATAAATAGCTACAACTTTAAAAGCACAACTATAATGATGTGGGAAAATACCCGAACAAAGCTGAATACCATACATGTAAGTACCCGCGAAAACTTAAGAAAACAAATTTGACTTTCTTTGAACTATTAAGTTTTAATGCTAGAGATTTTTTTGAATAAGTTAGGGTTTTACAAACAACGCAAATTGTGGTATTCTTCATCATTTTTCCTCATTCCTCATTTTGTTTTGTCTAGAAGAATATTTTTACTACTAGGCCTCCCTTTTTCATTCTTTTAAATCCTTGAGAGGTTTTAAACAATGACATTGATATGATGGGATTATCAGGGATTTACTGTACATTTTACCTAAAACAAAAAACTAAGCAACAGATACATCATTAATTGAATTTCAGTGCCATAATTTTGGGCTAGGACCACAGAAGGCTGACCTTGATATAGACTTGAACGGAATAAAGAAATGTGATTTAAAAAAAATAATTGTGATTCTAATTGGTGAATACCAATCTGACTTCTAATTCTACAATTTTTATCTCATTGGCTAAACATTCTATATTTTTTACACCTCCACTAACCTAAAACCTAAGTATGAGGAGACCAATACTATTGATCTCACTGGATCTTCTTTAATGCACAATTCTAACAGTCTGTTCAGAACTGTCTGAAAATATCTTTTTGTAGAACTAACCTGCAATCTAGCAAGAGTGCAATATTTTGTACCAATGTTGGACAAATAGATGCTGGAAGAAAATGCTACAAATGGAGCACCTTGAGTTGCAGCTTACAAACACCCATCTTGTGAAGAAAAAACGAAGACTTGCATACAGATAGTCCTTGACTTACAACAATTCATTTAACAATAATTTAAAGTTACAACAGCAATGAAAAAAGTGGCTTACAAGTGGTCTTTGTATTTACAACTTTCACAGCATTTCCACGGTTATCTGATCAAAACTTGAGCACTTGGCAACCATTTTGTATTTATGATCACTGCAGTATCGTGGGATGATGTGATTGTCATTTGAGACCTTCTCAGTCAACTTCTAACAAACAAAATCAATGGGAAAAACTCAATTCACTTAACAACCCCATGATTCACATAACAACTGTATTGATTTGCTTAATATCCTTGGCAAAAAAAACAACAACACATAAAATCAGGTGCAACTTAACAACCACTTTGCTTAGCAACAGAAATTCCGGTCTCAATTGTGGTTGTAAGTTGAGGAATACCTCTACAGTATTCAATTGGAGGAATGAAAGTACAGACTTATTTAGATTAAGTTAAGGAAACTGTAAATGCTGCTGAGAGAGGCACTGAAAAAATGATCAAGTTTATCTACTGTGGCCATTATTATATCTTTAACACAACCAAATTATTGCATTGGTTTTGTACCAGGTATCCAGAGAAATGCAGGTCAAAATATATTGAGATGGCTTGAGGACATCATTTACAGAGTCAAAGCCATCACTGTATTGACAAGTTTGGACATCCCTGTAGTTGCACTTTATGCATTGTTTTTGTACTTAAATTGAAAAGCTCATTACTGCTGAATTCTTGTTGCCTTAGAAAACAGACAAAGTAACTGTTATCCCCACTGATTTTGCCTTCACGTATTTATTGTACTGCAGATATGTAAACTTCCCTGACAGTTGGAACACAATACTCGATTTTTGTTTTCCTTTTCCATTCCTCTCTGCAGGATCTTTTTCGAAGGATAAACTTTAGCAATTTGGTGTAAGAATGGTGTGCACTAAAAGGAATCTGTGTGATTGCAGTCATGTGGTTGTGTGGGTTTTCCCCACTATACTGGAGACATTATACGTCATGCAGAATGTGGTTCAAAAGGTTACCACATTCAAATGTAACCTCTGAAACATGTTCTGCAGAACACTTTAATACCACTCTGTTTCCCTTTATGTTTTGCTGCTATTTTTTTAAAGGAGAAAACAGATCGAGACTTTTGTGAATCTAAGAAGTCCATCCTTCTCAAATATTTAAGTCAGTTTGCATTGAGTTTTGCATATTGCAAAAAGGCTGACAATAGCATTAGGAGTTGCCTTTATTTTTTGCAAGTTATATTGTTGAATCTATATTATTTCACTGTAGAAACTGAATTTATATTGATTAAATTGGTGATTTTTATATGATTTGAGCATACCAAACTGAACAAAGATTTTAATAGTAAATATTCTTTTAATAGAAGGAATGAATATGTCACACCTACACACAAACACACACACACACCCCTACATATACACACACGGGGGGGAGAGAGAGGAGGGAGGGAGGGATGGAGGGAGAGGAGGGAGGGAGGGATGGAGGGAGAGGAGGGAGGGAGAGAGAGAGAGAGAGAGAGAGAGAGAGAGAGAGAAACACACCTATGCAAATTCTAAGTGAATTGCTTAATATTCTTTACTTGGCCTACAAAACCTGCCAAAATTATTTGGGCTACAAAATCTTGGCTTACAAAAACACAGAGAACTTTTATTTAGAAAATCATTTCAGGGTAGGAAAAAACTAATTCTTTCAGATGGCATGGGATTTCTAAAGTTTATTCCTGGACAATAAAGCAATCAACATTTGCTGCAAAATAATAGGAATATTTTGTCAGAAAAGCAACAGAGTATTTTCAAAACAGGAATATTCTAAAAATATTTCTGTGATTCTCAAAAGATAATTTTGTATGATACCAGAGGCCAGCCAGGACCTCTTTCCTGTGGTCACACTTAAGCTGCAGTCATATCACTTTTTAATATTGTTGTTTCAACTTTAGATTTGATGAACAGAATTGGAAACAGTGTGTCCACTATGTCTATGATCATGGATACATAGTTGGTTGTACTTTTAAAGTTGAAGGACGTGAATTTGATATTTCTATCAGAGATACAAATGGGACAAAGGAATTTTACCAGGATTTTAAACTATCGAGCATAAAATTCTGTAAGTCTATATATATTTTTTTTATTAGAAATCTACCCGTGACCTTAAATATAATTTTGGAGTACTTGGCATTTGATATAATTGCAATTGTATGAATAGTAGCATTTATAATTTGATATCATATTTCATTGGAAAAACATAAGAATGAGACTTAATTGCTGGATTTATCCCAGGTCTTCACTGAGTTGGAGATTTCAGTCGATTGAGATTTTAATGAGTTCTTGTTTTAATGAATTTGAGGAACTGTGAGAAAATTCATTAAAATCACTTTTTCTCTCTCTAAAGCAGCGGTCCTGAACCTTCCTGACAGGCGGTGCGGTGCTGAGCAATGGTGGGGGTGGGGGTGGGGGAGAGCAATGATTTTGGGTGTTCAACCTAATCCCTCATATACACAAATTGTGTGCTTTACTGCCACTTGTGTGGCCCAGTTCCCAATGGGCAGCAGACCAGTAGAGGCTGGGGTTTGGGGACTCCTACTCTAAAGAATTAAGTATGTAATATCCAGATATACTATTTTTTTTAACAACCTTTGCCATAAATGTGCTGATTTGGCATTTCTGTTGAGAAAATAGCTCTCTATTCTAAAATAGAGCCATGGGAAGCTGTCTTATTCCAAGTTAGACATTGTTCTACCTCACTATTAGCAGCTTTGTAGGGCTTCAGCTGGGTTTTCTCTCAAATGTACCTGGGATCAGCCTAGAATATTTTGTTTTTAGACTCCAGGAAGATTGGAGACTCTAATACTTGTGTCATTTCAATTCTTCTCTTCATCTTGAAAAGAGTGTTGAATTTTCTACCACAAGATGCAGATTACATATTTAACAGAGAAAATAAATCTATTCTTATGACTGAACTGTCTTGCAAAGTACTGCCAGAAATGATAAACCTGACCTGAAAAATTGCGAGATCTGTCCTTTCAACAAGAAGTAAAACTGAAATCTGAATAATATATTTTCTCAGTGGCTAAAGTTTTCAAGGGCTGAAACCCATTGAAGCAGCTCAAATTCCCAAGAATGTAGGGCTCTTGAATCATGAACTAGATGAAGAAAATTCAAGTTTAATACTTGACTGTAGAAATATATTCCTAAGTGAGACAAAATGGGAAGAAAGAATTACCAGCCACCTGAAATACAATTTTGAAGGAAAAATTGGGAGAGAAATCTAATAATGAGTATTTTCCTTGGCTTCCTTTAGACACCACTCAATTTAATCTGCTGCCCATCCATGCCTTACAGATAATAAATTGTGTTTTCTTCATTATATATTTCCTTTCAATACCTGACAAAATAGTAATTTTTCAGCAGCTTTATAACATTCTGCTTCAGCATTAGGACCTCCTAAAAAAAGAATTTTTAAACATAACCAAGAGCATATAACCACATAGAAGTCATCAATTTTAAAAAGTTAATGAGCTGCAAATATTATTAACCTACTTTTGCTCCTACTTTTTATTCCCTGCAGACAGATCACCTGCAACATTCTGTATTTTTAAATTAATAGTAAAACCTGGTGCCTTACATATTTAAAAGATTATTATAATTCCTGTACATAAAGATGTTAATTATTAGAAAAAGGGACTTTTACAAAAATTATTAAACATTTGGTTCTTGCAATGTAATAAACATTAAAAAAATGTAAAGCAAATGTATGTGTATCTAGAAAAATTTCAATCTGTACTAATTTATTTTCATCTTTCCCAGTGAAGCCCAAATCTCCTCAAAATGTAACCTTCCTCTGGAAACATGACAAAGTGATCATAGAACATAGGCCATCTTTCCCTCTACATTGTTTTATATTGGAATATCAGTACAAAAGTGAATTTGATGAAGATTGGGTATGTGTCTGATGGAATTTTTTGTAACATGGATTCAAAGATAAAGGGATGGAAATGTTGAAAAGCAGTTAACTTATATTTAAAAGTCTGTCATATACAACAGCTATGGAACTGTTCTTTGTTAAAATGGAGAATGGGATGTGGAGCAACATATTCAAATGAAATGGAAAGATGCATTAAGGCTGAACATTAGGAGGAATTTTGAGATGGTAAAGGTTCTGTAGAAGCAGAACAGTTTGCCTAGAATACTGGTGGACATTCACTTTTCTGAAGAATTTCAAATGGATTGGAATTCAAATGATTGAATGACACTTGTCAGGGATGGCTTAGTAGATTGCTATATTGATTAGAGCATGTGAGTTGATTACCTGTTGTTTTCCAGTTCCAAGATTCAATGAGGTTTCATACTAATGTGATTAATCTCATAATGATTTTTTTGGTGATTACAGTGTTCATAAAAAAACATAGGCTTGCTAATTGTCACTCACATATTTCTTCTTAATTGCTAATGTAAAAATAGAAAGAGGGAAACTTAAAAAAAAGTGATTTGTGCTTAATTGTTTTATGGTCTATGATTCCCTTATTTTCTGAATTGTGGTGCAAGTGATTGAATTATAAATGAGACAGATAAAGAATTTAACCTTTTACTGGTATCTGACACAAAGAGTGAATCTTTCTAATAGGTCTGTGCATTTCAAAAGCCTTTGCTATATAATCTTAGTTTTTCCTATATTTACTAAGATAAGCTGGAAGATGAAATGTATACAGTGAACAAAATTAATAATGACTGCCACTCTTGCCATTCAGTTTAGGAAAAATGAAAGCGGCAAGTTTGAAATACAAGGTTTGGATCCAGTGAAGTGCTATTCCTTCCAGTTTAGGGTGAGATTCATATGCAGTAGATCTTCTTATCCAAGTGAATGGGGACCAAAAATGCATTGGAAAAATAGCAGTTCCATAGGTAAAAACTCCTAAATATTATTTCCCTGTCATCATAATCAATAATTATCTGATGTTTTAATATTTGTTTATGTACACAAATTTATAATTACCAGGGTCATATTTTCAGTCTTGTGAGGTACTCCAGACAATAAGTACACAGAGAAATACCACTCCCAACATTATTGTAAGGTTATATTAATAGAATCACATTCCTTCTGTGGGCTCAACTGCCACTTGCCTGATCCTTTTCTAGTCTGTAGGAATTCCACCTGTATCTGAAAGTCATTCCCATGTATCAGTCTATTTGGATTGTCTTCCACTGATGCAGCCTACAGCAGCAATAGCATTAAAACTGGTTTTGGCAGGTTATCCTATTATTATTAATATTACGTGACTCACCAGTTAACCCAGTAGAGAATCAGGATGTCCCAGATAGTGTGTTCTTAGATAGGAGAATAACTCTCTTCTGCCTCTTTCCCAGGTCTATTCATGTCAGAACAATCCAGAATAAAATCTTATTCATCTCTGATTTAACTATGAATTAGAGCAGGGGACACCAAACTTGGCAACTTTAAGGCTTGTGGACTTTAATTCCCATAGCTGGCTGGGAAATTCTGGGAATTGAAGTCCATAAATCTTAAAATTGCCAAGTTTGGAGACCTTGGGATTAGATGGATGAGCTAGTATATAAGAGCAAGGCAGGGAAAGGGGAGAAGCTAATGTAACGACCCAGGATATGGCACAAAGGCAATACAGTCAAATAATAAGTAAGAGTCCCTTTATTAGCTCCAACTTTGCCCCCAATGTCCTGGTTACCTTCTGGTCTGGAGAAAAACTCTCCCAGGAACAGCCTTTGGCTGCAGAGATTCAAGTCCAAAACATTGTCAACAAAAACTTTAACTATAAATCCAATCAAGGCAAGATGAGGTAATTAATCTGGCAAATCAAGAGAAGGAATTCCAGATGTGAAGAACAACAGTAAATCAACCCAGTTGGGAGGATTCCAGGAATTCAAATAACCACATTCAACATAAGATAAACTCATGTCTGTTCCCAGAAAATGCCGCTCTCAGCTTGCATCTCTTTTAAACTCCCTTCCCAGGTGTGCCTAATGAATGGAATCAGGGCCCTTTTCTCACCCATAAGCCATGCAACCCACGTTGCTCTCTTCTCATTTGTCCCTGCATGCCCTAGGATGAAGAGTGTTGGGCCTGTGTCTTCCTCTAAACTTCCACTCCCTTTTTCTACCTCTTCCCTGCTCTGCCCAGCCAGACTTTGCCCTTCACCAGTTTCCTCCACAGCCAACGGAGCCACACTCCCACTTCCTGTCAGCTGTTCATCTTTTTCCTCGGATTCAGACTCTGGCAGGGGCATGACAGCTAGTCTCTTCCAATGTAATGCCTTCGCAATATTAAAATAGATTTAAGGGTTAGGGAGAGAATGTTGCTTTTAGTTTTTTAGGGTCTCCATCTCTTTCTTCAAGCTTTCAATTCATGTGAGTGCCAATCTGGACTGGCTAGGCAATTGAAACGTATTACAAATTCTGTGGATAGGCTGCATATCTGCTGCTCCTTAGACTCCTTACTTATTCCGTCTAAACTGACTTTTCTGAATGGCAGAGGGCCTTACTCCAGAGAGAAAGAGGGTGGATCTCTCTTTCTTTTTACAAAATTAATTACAGAAACATATGTAAGATTTACTTTGACCCATATTCTATAATGAGCTGCCTTTGGTTCTTAGTTTGGAAAATCATTTTGAAAGTCTCAGTACCCAACTGCAAGCTGGTAATAAAATGCAGTTGAATATATACTCATGTTATTTGGGGAAAAAACAACCCACACATTAACAAAGAGCAAATGCTTTCAGGTTGAGGCCTTATTTTTGCCTATTCTAAATGTGTTGAGGCATCATTAAGGTCACCTCAGGTGGCTTTTCTATCAGGTATCTTTATCAGAATATTTCTAGTGAAATAAAAAATGTATTATCATGAAACTTTATCACGACAATATTAAGACTGGCATATATAGAAGATCTACCACAAAGCCTTTTCAGGCTTTATTCCTTTTTAGAAGACAATACTTGCAAAACATATACCTAAGCAGAACTGATATTTCTTTTGTTAATCCCTTAAAGAATACTTTCAATTTTTTGTCTGTGTGTGCCCATGTCTGCATCTGTGTGTGATTTCTCTAAGATTCCTGTGAAGCTGATGACTTCAATCCAGATTTAAATATTGTTCTCCAGTCATGTTTGGTGATGGCTGGCCTCCTAATCATGACAGCCATTCTGCTTTATATCTGCAGGCTGAAGAAGTATGTGATGCTTATTTTTATAACTCTTTGTGAATTAATGTAACAATGCCTTTTATTATGATTATAAAACCTAAGCAGTTATAGGGATAAATTTGGAGCAAAGTTCTTATTGATTCTGGTATGTTGTACTGTCTTGAATCTCCCTTTTGCATGAAATGTCACTTTTAAACTGAATGCATCATTCCACTAAGATACCCATTGTATTATACATATTTTGGATTGAGAAATGTTTGAAGGATAACCATGTCCCAATATTCATATTAGGCTACTAACTGTGAATTAGGCCAGTTTTTTTTTTAAAAAGATGAAATAAAGTGATTATTGAAAGAGGAATTATTTTCAACACAGTGCAAAAAGAGGAAGTTGGTTGGAAAAAAATCCATCAGCAAAAAATGGGGGAAAGCGGGGGAGGAAGGGAGACATCTAGAGAAAGTTCAAAGAAAGCCCTATAATATTTGCAAATCAAGCAGACAAATTGTTCACAATTTATGTACTGACAAAAGCAGGGAATTTATACAAATTCTTGTAGCTAATCCGTACCTGCTGTGACTTTTGTTCATTCTCACTGAATAAAATTAAAATACTTCATTATAACCACCACTGGTTCAGCTTCCAGTGGTAGATGGAAGTTTAAAGTTCCAAAGAACTAAAAGAGAAGTGAAAGATAAGTTTGTTTTAAACAAGAATAACATATAGAGAAGTTTTATTGTCGTACTTTTAAATTCAAATGAAACTTTTTCCTTTAAAGTAAACTGAAGAATTGAAAATAGATAATCTCTATTTAGATTATCAGTGGAATATTGTCTCTTTTATTGGTAATACAGTACTTTATCATAGTAAACATGTTTCAATTTTCTATAGTAGCATGCTTATTATGATGAAGTATTTGTAAAGAGATTAATTCATTTATAGAAATTCATTTATCTCCTGTTCAGTTTCAGATATGATTGCACAGCTACACTAGCAACATCAATTGTGAACTTATAAACCAATTCTGTCTCAGATCTTTAAATTATTCAGTGAATGGCTAGCTATTCCAAATATTATTAAAATTACTAGCTTTAGACTTTTTCATGTTTTCACTTTTTCGGCTGAAAGTTGTACTTCCTTTTCTTCTTACTGTAAAACTGTAGAAATATATGTAGGTGTTTTTAAATTAAAAAAAGAATTTATGCAGGAAAGGGTAGATAAATGTTAATTTTTGGAAATTTATCAGAAAAAGTCTATTTTTGGAATATATTACTCACATTTTCTCTAATCATTTTTCTTAATCAATCCTTATCTTTTAAATGGTTACAGAATTAGAAAAACTCTAATACCAGTAATACCAGACCCTAAAAATTCTGATTTGTTCAGGGATCATAATGGAAACTTCCAGGTGAGTTATCGTGGAATGTTGCATTCATCTTCCTAATTTTTGATTCCCCTGACAACTAACTTTTCACAAGGGTATTTGAACTTGATTCGTTAGATATCTCCAAGCTATTTTGCACATCTCTTGCAAAGGCCAGAGATTATTTATTTATTTGCACAACTATTTCTAGATTGTTCCTTTCTTGGAGCATTCTAGGTGGTTCATAATACCAAGCAAAGCAATTAAAACCATGACCTAACCAAAACAAATATCACAATTTATGACAAATAGAATTAAAATATGTAAAATAAATAAAACTAAATTGATTGATGATGTGCCATCAAGTTGTTTTCTAGCCCTGGTGACCTCACACAAAACGTACTAATTTTTAAGCTATCCATATTCTTAATCAGATGCACCGATACTGCGCCAAATGATATATCTCAATAGATAAAAAGTAGAGGATATACATCAGAGTGGTCTCAGATATCATAAAACAGAGCAAGTTAATTCAGAACAGATTTTTGTTTTATTTTGTTTGGATAGCTTGATCTGAATTCATTCCACTTCAGTTACTAGATTGCATGCAGCTGTTGCTCCAATCTACTTCATAACAGTTGCACCAGCATGGGAAGGACAAAGTATTTGCAAGCTGTTGTGGACAAGAAATTAATTTTTATTTTTATTTAACATTTATTAATAGATTTATATGGAAATCTAGCTCACTTAAGGCAACTCTGGGTAGCATATGATAATGCAATATAACTATACACATATAAAAACAATCATATACATATATATTAAAATGTTAAAAACTAAATATACCATCTTTTTTATGGTACTGAATTAATTCATTACTTTTCCTATTCAGTCATTGACAGGAAGAATCACTATGTTCAGGAAAAGGCATTATCAATATGAAATAACACTCCACCCCTTTGAATAAACACATGAATTCATGTATTAAGAATTAGTATCGATGTTACTCATCATAGGGGCAACTATCATTGTTACATAAAATATGCAAAACAAATCTGGGATCAAAAGCATGAAAAAGTCAGGGAAATTTGATATATTTTTTCTCATAAATTTCTCAATATGATAAAAAGAATTTATAAGCACTTATATTTGGTCATATTTACAAAAAATGAGAAATTGAAAGAAGCCAAAATTTACCTATCCCAGATCAGTATGTGTGTTTCAGTGCTATCAGTCAGAATAATGTATGTTCTGAAAGTTTATTTCTAACAGTGATTAATATTTTTTCTTTCTGTTAAACTTTTAACTGAATCATAAATGCAGCAGTTTTTAAATTTAATATAATTATATAATATATTAATATTTTGTTTAATATAAATATGACATATTTAATATGTCATTTTCCAAACTGTTGCTATTTTCTCTGACCAAGGAGATTTCATTGGTTTTACCATACCAGAAAACTGTCAATATTCTAAACACTTTAGACTATAATTCCCATTATCTGCTCTTAGGTCCAATGTTCATAATTGTTAAGAATTGTAGTCAAATGCTAAAGCCAGCTAAAGACAGGGTTATTCTCAGGGGTGGGATTCAAATTTTTTAACAACCAGTTCTGTGGGCGTGGCTTGGTTGGTGGGCATGGCTTGGTGGTCATGTGACTGGCTGGGCGTGGCCAATTCAACATCACTCACATCAAGGCACGCATCTCCTCACCTGGCCTCTCGTGACTGTGGGGATGCTGCAATAGTCGTAAGTATGAAAAATTGTTATGTCACTTTTTTCAGTGCCATTGTAACTTTGAATGGTAACTCCACTCAAGCAAAGTACCAGCAAAGGAGGGGGAAAAACTCCAGAGAAGTTCCAGAAACAGGAAGTCTAGTCCTGCCAAGAATGTAATAAGGGTTAACAGAGAGGCAGTTTCTGTAAGCAACACCAGAATGTTCCTTCCTGCCTTCCTTATAGGAGTAGGCCAGTAATTTCTTCTAACAACTGGTTCTCCGAACTGCTTAGAATGTTAACAACTGGTTCTAGCAAATAGGTGTGAACCTGTAGAATCCCACCCCTGGTTAGTCTTGTGGGGAAAATAGAAGGAGAAAGGAACATGTTTGTAACCTTAAGTTATTTATAAAGGCAGGATAAAAATACATACATACATACATACAAAAATGATCAAAGATTAAGGAAGGCTGTGCTATCTGTTTATTTCATGTAGTAACAGCACCTTGTTGATCTTGATTTGTCTAAAAAAGCTAACCTGAATCAAATCTGGTTAGACCTTGAGTGATAGACAGGGCATACAAAGAATATAAGTTCAATCAAGAAGTCAGAAATTTATCTTGGAAGAAGACAAAGAAAGACAAATCACTTTCATCTACATAAATATGAGCATGGGCATCACTAGAATTAATTCCAAAGAAGACTTTACTTTTTATTACCAGTTAACATGCCTGGAAGATACCGTTTAAGAAATCATGGTAATCGGTGATTTTTTTTTTAAAGGAGTGGATTACTAAAACTGAGAATGTGCTGCCTGAAACACAATTAGAATGTATAATTGAAGAGGAAAAAGAGGAAGATCTCCAACAAGCTAAAGTGGAGGTCAAAGGTATGTTTTTAAAATCCAGTGTATGAATATGGAAGCTGAATTGGTCTATTATTGCCCTAATAGGTGGCAATTAGATATGAACCAATTGAATAGGTTTGTATATTTAGACATAACTCTTTCCAGTATTGGAGCTTGGGCTTGCCAACATCATCACATAGAAAAAAAGCTTGTTTGAATTTACTGTTTAAGTTAAAGAATCATAGTTACCCAGGGTCCCTAGCCCCATTAATTAAAGTATATAAAGCTAAGGTTACCCCTATTATGGAACAGAGGTTTGGGGTCTATACTCAACTACAGTACTATAACAAACACAGTCCCAACACTTGAGATGTATTTTGGATGTAGCAGCAGTTAGAGCTGAATTGGGAATTTATACAGTTCATGCACTATCCAAAATTAGGGCATATAACTACTGTAAAAAGACCAAACACTTCCTCACTAGCAATTAACACCCAGCTAAGCAGATATTAATACCAGGATTAATATCAGATCCACAAGCAATAAGTAAACAATACCCCAACCAAGAACACTCCCACCAACATTGACAAGGCAAGTGCATTGGCCCCATCAGAGCCTGAGTCTGAGCAGGAGGATGAGACAGAGATAGGGCCAATGGAGAAATGACTGGAGGAGCAGGATAAGGCAGTCCTGGGTCCCTCTGGCCTGGGAAGGGTCACCAACGAGATGGGGGAGTGCAGGAGGACCAGGCGAGGAAGGAGGACAGGGCAGGCAATGGGGCCGAGGAGCTGCAGAGCTCTGGTGAGGAGCAATTACGTCCCCGTGATCCCCAAGCACAAAGAATGAAAGAAGGCAGGATCAGCGCAGGGCAACCCAATGACTCGGGAGGAGGGGTGTCCCACCCCTTTTCACAAGACTCACCCAGGGAATGAGATTTAAAGGAGGCTGTTGAGAGGGGCGTTTGTCAGGAACAAACATTGCTTTTTCCAGCCTCACAGGTTGTTACCATTGCCTGGATATTTTGCCGTGTTTTGTCTTGTTTGCCTTGTTTGCCATGCTGACCTGGTACATGTGAGGTTGCAGTGACAGAATTATACTCTGGTTGGTGCTGCAGAGAATTCTTCCTGTGACAAGGACTCTGAAATCAAACTGCTAAAACTGTGGCTGCTCTCAGAATTGTGCTTCTTCTCTGGACTAATAGCAGCCAGGACCTATTGGAGGTGCATGTTTAGGGTTTGGCTGCTGGATTTGCAGGGAATGGTGGGACTTTTAGGGGAAGAGGAGTTAAGCCTTCTTTCTGGCTGTGTTGTTTCTGTGCCTAGCTCCGGGTCATCACAGCAGCCAGGACCTATTGGAGGTGCATGTTTAGGGCTTGGCTGCTGGACTTGCAGGGAACGATGGGACTTTTCCTATAATCACAGCAAACCTCACTCCCTTCTAGTACTGTGGATGTTACCTAGTTGGGTAATGAAATATATCAAGAAAATAACCAATCTCAAAGAGCACAAAGGACCCCACAAAGAAGCCATGATACAGAAAAAAATGCATAGCAATATGCTCTTTTTCTTCCTTTACAATAATAGATTCCATAATCAATTAACCTGAATTATGAAGACCTTTTTCTTAAGAAAAATAAATTAGTTACAGTATAATGTTTAAACCATCAGAACTAGGTGAGATACTTGAAACAAACACTAAAGATTTATACATTAAGAAAGTATGTGCTCTACTGCCATCATCTCAGGCTTTGCATCAGCACCTTGCATATTTATGAAACTTCTGGGTCCCATATTCTGCAGCATAGCATACAGGCTGCTCCATTTATTGCCTTTGCTACCAATGGGCTTCTACCTTGCATTGTCACCTGTTTTGTTTGAGCAATGAGAGGCTGAACCAGAGCATGAGTGCAACAATACTTTATTTTACAATAAAGGGCTGACCGCGCTTGCCAAGCCTGGAACTGGCTCGCAGCAATCAGCAACCGGTTGGACCCCGCAGCCTGCTTTTATAGCTGGCTGCTGGGAAGAGCCAACCAATGGGAATGGGGGAATAACGCCCACGTAAAGTGAGTGGACCTGAGTGAGAACTCCTTGAGTCCTCAGGACATAACACCCCTTCCCCCAGATGCGAACATGCATAGTCCTTGAGGTAGACGGGGGTTGTGTTACGCCCGGAACGGCGCAACTCGGGAACATTGTCTGTCTGTTCGGTACCAGTCTGTGATGGTTGAGCCGGCATAGTGTCGCCAACACTCTCTGGACTGGGCATCCTCGGGAACCACTGGGTTGGTTACTGGGGTCGAGCTCTCGTGGGTTGGATCAGGCTGGTCAACTCTCTGGGCGCTGTTGTCCGAGTTTGGGCTGACCGGAACGACCGCTGGTGCAGACTGGTCGCTGGGTCGATGTGGCTGGGCGGCGGATGAGGCGGTTCCCCTTCGACTGGAGACTCTGGATTCTTGTTGGCAAGGGTGCTGAGGCGCCTTCTAAGCTGGTCTATATGTCTCCTCCAGATGCGACCATCCTCCAGCCTGACTCTATACGATCTCGGCCCGGTGATGGCGATGACCTCGCCTGGAATCCAAAGTGGGTCCCCAGCGAAATTCCTTGCGAATATTGGTTCCTGTAACAAAAATGTCTAACCCCGACGTAGAAGCGAGGGGAGAGTCAGGGCAGTATTGTGGGTGCAATCTGTCCAATACAGTCCTCAGGCGCCGGCCCATCAGAAGTTCCGCTGGGGACTTATTGGTGACTGCACAGGGGTTGAGTGCTGGCTCATCAGGAACCGTGCGAGTTTGTGGTGCCAGTCATCCCTGCCAAACCTAGCGAGGGCCTCTTTGGTGGTCCTGACGGCCCTTTCAGCCAACCCATTACTGGCAGGGTGAAATGGGGCTGTGAAAATGTGGCGAATGCCCAAGTTGGCAGCAAAACGGCTGAATTCTACTGATGCGAACTGTGGGCCATTATCGGAGACAATGGAGTCGGGTAGTCCATGTGTAACTAACAGGCGCGTTAACACGTTGGTGATTGCTAGTGTGGTGGTCGTGGATAGCTGTGCCACGTCTATCCATTTGGAATAAGCGTCCACGACCACTAGGAACATCTTTCCATGCACGGGCCTGCCAGATCGATATGGATTCTAGACCAAGGGCGTTGGCGCTCTCCCATCTGGTAGGGGTGGCGATGGGGGGAGCAGGATGGGATTCCTGGCAAATGCTGCAGGAACTTACCCAATTGACAATGTCCTCGTCTAGACCCGGCCACCACACGTAGCTGCGTGCTAATGCCTTCATTCTCACAATGCCGGGGTGTCCCTCGTGCAATGCCTCCAGGACTCGGGTACGCAGCAAGGTCGGAATGACCACTCGAGTGCCCCACAGTAGACAACCCTGCAAACTGGACAGCTCCTGCATGCGAGTCTTAAAGGGTGCGAATTTGTTATCAACGTTGCCTCCCGGCCACCCCCTCCTCACCCAGTCGAGCACCTGGGCGAGCGTTTGGTCTGCCTTGGTTTTAGCGGCGATGTCAAGGGCGGTGATGGGCAGGTCCAACTGGGTGATTTCAAAAATGGCGTTGACAGGAGCTGGGTCTTCAGCCGGAGCGGGTAAGGGGCAGCGACTGAGCGCGTCGGCGTGGGATAGAGTTTTGCCCGGGTGGTGAATAAGTTTGTATGAGTAGGCCGCTAGGAAAAGTGTCCACCTTGTCATTCTAGGGAAAGGACTTGAGGTGTCTGTTTGTCGCCGGCCAGTAGGCCCAGGAGGGGCTTATGGTCGGTGACCAGTTCGAAGAAATGGCCAAAAAGGAATTCGTGAAACTTTTTCACGGCTGCAACAGCTGCTAGGGCTTCCTTGTCTATTTGGCTGTAATTTCGCTCCGTGGCCGAGAGCGTCCTGGAGAAAAAGGCGATGGGGGCCTCGGCGCCATTGGGGAGTCTGTGACTAAGGACCGCCCCAATTCCAAAAGGGGATGCGTCTGCTGCCAGTACTAAAGGAAGGTTGGGGTCGAATTGGATGAGCACTGCCTCTGACATAAGTAGTGATTTGACGGCGTTAAACGCCTGGTCTTCTTTGTGCCCCCAGTGCCACGGTGACTTTTTGTCTAGTAATCTGTGTAGGGGTTCGGCTACTGAGGCTTTATGGGGCAAGAAGGATGCATAAAAGTTCAGCAGCCCTAAGAAAGCTTGTAGCTCCGTTTTGGAGGTTGGTGTGGGAGCTTCGTGGATCCCCCTGACCTTGGACTCCAGGGGGTGAATGCCAGAGGCGTCAATTTTATAACCCAGAAAGTCCACCTGTCTAGTGGCAATGGCGCATTTTTCTTTTTTTAACTTGAGGCCATGCTGTCTGAACCTCTCTAACACTGCTCGCACTCTCTGGAAGAGTTGGGGTCTGTCCCTGGCCGAGACCAAGATGTCGTCGAAGTAGGGTACTACACCAGGGAGGCCCTGTAAAATCCGCTCCATGAGGGATTGAAAAATACCCGGGGCAACACTTACGCCAAATTGGAGACGCTTGCATCGGAAGGCACCCCTGTGAGTGACGATGGTCTGAAGTTCCGCTGTTTGGTTATCAACAGGGAACTGCTGATATGCTTGAGACATGTCCAATTTAGCAAAAATACTGCCCGGCTCGAATGTGTGCAATAAGTGCTGAATGACAGGCACAGGGTAGGCGCTAACTTGTAAATATTTATTGATTGTTGTCTTGTAGTCCGAGCAAATTCTCAGGCTACCATCTTTTTAAGGGTGTGACGATGGGCGTCTCCCACTTGGCGAAATCTGTTGGCTCAATGACCCCTTGTTTTAGTAGTTTATCCAATTCAGCGTCTAGTTTTGGTCAAATAGCAAATGGAACTCTACGTGGTTTTAATCTGATTGGGACTGCCTGGGGGTCAACGGTGAACGAGATGGGGGTTCCATTATAACACCCCAGCTCCTCGCTGAACACATCTGCGTAGTCAGCGAATAAGGAGTCAGTGTCTGAGGTTGAGACAGCATGGACTCCTGTTAACCCTAGGCCGAGGTGGGGAAACCAATCGAGCCCCAATAAGGTGGGTAGATTGCCGTTAACTACCACTAGAGGTAGGTGGCCTTTAAAAGCTCTAAAACTGACAAAGAACTTGCCTCTGCCGATCACGGGAATGGCCTTCCCCTGGTAGTCCTTCAGACCGAACTGGCATCTCTGAAGCCGGGTAGTAGATAGGCTGGGGTGGAGTCTCTTGAGGGTGTTCCACGAGATTATTGAGAGCACTGACCCTGTGTCAACCTCCATGTGGCACGGTTTACCTTCTAGGGAAACGGAGAGAGAAATTTTACTAACAGCATGGCAAGTATGCCTGGCAAGGCGGTGCGTGCGACAGTTTAATACTTGCCTCTGTGGTCCCGCGTGCGAGGACGGGGGTCTGTGTGCAGCGCTTTGGGGGGCTTGGCAGACTCTCGCGATGTGCCCCCTCTTATGGCAGTTGTTGCAAGTGGCTCCTTTAAACTTGCAGGTGGCCCTTTGATGCGATCCCCCACAGGCTAGGCACAATGTGATGTGCTTGGGAGGACCGGTGTATTCTTGTTTGGCCCCTACCTGCGACCGTCTGTCGTTGGCGAGGCGGTGGACGTCGTTTTCATCGTTGTGGGTTTCCTCCGCTTCCACCTCTTCAGAATGGACTGGGAACGATGCTAGCTTGGCACTTGGGCCCTGAATTTCGGTGGCTGAGTTCGTTGCTAGCTCGGCTGCTAGGGCCTCCTCGACCGCTTGTGCGAGGTTGAGGTCTTTTTTTGCTAGCAGGCGCCTCTGTAGGTTGAGATCCTTGACCCCACAAACTAATTGATCGAGGAGCATGTCCTCCAAGTATGTTCCAAACCCGCAGTGCAGGGCTGCTGTTCTGAGGGCGGCCATATATTGATTGATGGTCTCCTTACTTGATTGCTTCCTCATACGGAACGTGAACCTCCTGGCGATTTGTGAAGGCCTGGGAGGCGTAGTGGTTAGTGAGGATCTCAAGCAACTCGGACCACGGAACGTTTTTCAATTCTCTCGGCGCTACGAGTGCTGCGGCGGTATCGTAAACAGTGGCTCCGCAGTAGATTAGGAAATAGGATTTTTTCCGATGTTCTCCCGCATCCGCCAAGCCGACCGCATCGATGTAATGATTGAAGCGGTTCTTATACGACTCCCACTTCTCTTCGTCTGGTTTAAACACCGGGAATACTGGGTTGGAACTCATGGTGCTGGAACGGCTGGGCTACCTGCGGAAAAAAATCTCTCTGGGACTACGGGCGCTCATGAGTGATATCAGCTCTGGAGAGGATTTTTTGCTATCCTCTCTTTCTCTCTCTGGGTTACCACGTTGGCTGCTAGCCATTGGAGGTGTCTTGATTCGCGCCAAAAAGTGGGCGCTAGTGACTTCCTACAGCGCTGTGCTGTGTCTCCTACTGGCTCGAAATTCAAATGACACCCGTTTGAATTTCGCGCCAAATACAGAGCGGCTGCGGCTCGCAGCGCTTCACTTTCCCTGCAGCGGGGCTAACAAGCGGCTACAGACGCTTCTAACATTGAATCAGACCGCTTTCTCTGGCTGCGGATCAGCGTTTGCTCTTTTTGATCGCTCGTATTGTTGGCTGACCGCTCTCTCTGGCTGCGGATCAGCGTTTCCCTTGTCGCCAGCCGATCGCTCTCTCTGGGCTGCGGATCGGTGGCTAGTGACTCAGCGGTTGCAAGGTGCTTCTGGTAGCCATCCCATCCTCGTCGCCAGTGTTTTGTTTGAGCAATGAGAGGCTGAACCAGAGCATGAGTGCAACAATACTTTATTTTACAATAAAGGGCTGACCGCGCTTGCCAAGCCTGGAACTGGCTCGCAGCAATCAGCAACCGGTTGGACCCCGCAGCCTGCTTTTATAGCTGGCTGCTGGGAAGAGCCAACCAATGGGAATGGGGGAATAACGCCCACGTAAAGTGAGTGGACCTGAGTGAGAACTCCTTGAGTCCTCAGGACATAACATCACCATTACACTATTGAACTCCATCCACAGGCATTCCCTCCTTTCTAAAAACATTTCTTGATGGTGAATGCTAGCAGCACCTTTAGCCATACAATCGCTCAGCTTCAGTAAGTGTTGGCAATCACTGTATTGCTCAATGTTGACATATTTTCTGGGAATGTAAATTTCTGGGAAGTCCCCTATTATAATTGGAATTGTGAGGCTACAAGTAATTCTCATGTAGTGACCCCAATTAGGATGGTAATTCAGTTGTTTAATGAAGCAGATCCTGTCTATGTTTTAGGCCTTCCATGTCCTCTTTTTAGAGGACAACTATTATATTTCTTGGTACACATGTGAACACACACAGAGTTGTCCATAAATGTACTGTAATACCTTTTATTCCAAATCTGTAATATGCTGGTTTGGAGACATAGCTGTTGTTACTATGTTAAACCAGCATAACTTGTTAATGGAACAGAATGAATCCTGCTTCTCTGCTACACAGGAGATTAACAATGTGAACAATGGAATCCCAATTTGTATGATTAATTCAATAAAGGAATTAGGGGAATTCTATAATGTAGATTTTCCAGATACAAATGACAATTAAATAAATACTGAAAAAGAATCCCTACCAGGTCTAGCCTACAGGGATAAATGAACACAAATAACCAGAGATCTTGGTAAATCTTCCTTCCAAAAATGTAGCAGGCATCAATTAATTTAGCTTAATTTAGTTTAGTTTTATTAGTTTAAGGATAAGCTTTCTTCACAAACTGAACTTTTTAATTCTGACAAGATAATCCTATGGGTTCAGAATATATTTAAGTAAGTTATACCAAGAGACTAACTTTATGGCCCTAAGCAAAACAAAATCATTCTGCAGAGATGCATCTATAATGTGAATTTTAAGCTCCTTTTTAACCATAATGATGTCTCTGGTAAAAATAGATCTCTGAAGACCCCATTTCTGGAGTAAACAAAGTATTATTTGAACTAATATATCTCACCATATGCACTATACTAAATTCCTGTTTCAAATGCCCTGAGACATTTTAGCCAATAAGTAAAATTATGCTGGCAAATTTTGAGAAGCGAACTGTCTGCCTGGACTCTCTTCAAAGTAAGAACAGAGTTGAAGCTTTTATAAAAGCCCTGAATACAACCATTAGCCTATTTCTTCGTTATATAACCAAATTAGTAAGTGACATCAAAATACTAAATCACCAATCAAACATACCTGGGCCTTGTGCATAGGCCACCAGATATTCAATTTTTGAAGAAAAAAAGAGTGTATTGTGTGAAAGAGAAGAATCTTCCAATGAAGACAAATGTGGGAATTGAAGTGGGGGATGGGGGTGGAACTTGATGTGATGTGAGAGCCACTTTGGTGTAGTGGTGATGTTTCTGGCTTAGAAACCAAGAGAAAGTGGGTAACTGACCCAGTTACCTCTCTCAGCCCAATTCATCCCACATGGAAAATGGGAGGAGGAAGCAGTATTATATATGTTTATTGTCTTGAATTAGTTATAAAGTAATAAAGGCAGAATTAAAAAAAATAAAGAAATATAAATGAATAAAGTGCTTAAGTCCATCTTGTCCCATGTGGTGAAGAACCCTTTGCAGTTTCTTCACTATGGAAAATAACATGTGAAAGTTTGTGTTGCTTCAGAAGAAGCTGGACCTATATAGTCCTTTAATATTTATATAGTCACTAGTTCTACTCCAGTTTATTTAAACTAGGAGGAAAGTTGTTTTCCTATATAGTGCTGCATCTCTGTAAAAAATGTAGGGAGTGATGTGACAGCAGTGGTATCTCACTTTATCTCTTGGCTTTGGAAGAGAAGGCATCTTTCTCCATCCACAGCCTTGGTTCTCAAGCATTGAAAAATGTATCCTTTCATGAGTTTAACTCACTTGAGTGCCATAGATAAAATATGGTTTGGTGGCTTTGCAGCTCTTTTACAACTGGTCAGATTTTTTTTCTTGAAAAATATGCATGGGACAAATATACACAAAATATATATTGAAAATATAAATGGTCAAGCAAATGGGTCAACAGCTCCTTTTGGCTTTTTATGCAGTGAAAGAAGGAAGGACTTCTTATAACTTCAGACAGTGTGGCCATTCAGGAAATGGAGAGCTGTCTGAATGACTTTTTTGGCCACCTGCACAGACTACTGATAGTTTGCAAGGGATGTTTTCCCCAACGTCATCCATCAAAATATTTGTGTAGTGATTTTGAATAGCTTTGGCGTAGAATTGGTAGAATAAGAATTGCTATGTGACCAGATTTCAAATCAGGCTTAGGTTAAATCTTGATTCTTCCAGAAATAAAACTGCATTCAGGAACCAGTTAACAAAGAAACTTCATAGTCTTTATTGCAGCTAGATAAGTTGGTTTAGTTATATGTAAGAAAGAAGTTTTATATATATATCATAAGAATAATTTGCTTTCAGAAATTGCTGTGGCTGCATATTCTTATGTTTTCAGCAGTTTTCAGCATTCCTGATTCAGTGGTTTGCTAGCTTGAGGAAGGACTATGCCATTTGCCATTTTTAGTAATGGCAGTAAAATGGCAGTCTGTTTGTAAGTACAAGTTCTGACTTACATACAAATTTGAGTTAAAGATAGAATTGGGAGTGTTCTTGACCCGGGGATTGTCTCTAATTCTAATCTTGAGATTTGGATAGGGCTGCTCAGTGGTTTTCCCTAGCCTGAGTAGTGCCAGTTCTTGCCTCTCAAGACCTCATCCTAAATTTGAGTACCTACTTTGAAAAACAGCTTGAACTGAAATTATGATTAACTCAGATAATTAATTACTCATTTTTGTTGATATTTTTTCTCCACAGCATTCTGGTGTTAAGAATCAAGAAATATAATTTGTCTCACAGTGCTTGATACATGACAGAATGTACCTCACAATCTCTGCCTGAAGCAACAATACATGACTCAACTGCAATCATTTCAATTTTTGTGTTCCTAAAGTTTCTTCTCTGTAGACTGCTTGTCATTTCATTTTGTGAATTTTATGCCTGGAAGTTTCAGAATGTTAAATTACATCTGCCAAGTAGCCATAAGGATTACAACTGTAATAGGCACAACAATTATTATTGTAGTTGTCCTAAATTGTATTTTTCTAGTCCTTTTATATTTTCATCTGAATTGCTGTTAGATATTCATATGCTACATTTAATTTTATAAGTAACATTCACCAACCAGGTATGTTTAGGGGATTTCCTACTTCTTCAGGTAGGCAGTTCCCCAGAAGTGCTATTATATGTAAAAAAAAAAAAAAGCTCACTATGACTCATTTAGATGATATAAAATATGCTTTAGAAGTTTTGCAAATGTTTGTTGGCTCTGGAAATGCAAATATTATTTAGTTAGATGACTTTAAACTAATACAATTTGAGGGTATATTTTTAATGAGTTGTTCTTTTTATCACTTCAGAACATAGACTATCATTCTAACAGAAAAAAATATATTTTTTCTTTAAATAATGTATGATGTTCTAATCAACTGTGTCTTTGTAATTATAACTTTCTGCTGTAATTTTGAACTTGAATACTCTGTCAATTCATGTGTACCACAACTGCTTGGTTCTTAATATTATCGATATCCAAAAAAGATTAAAGTGAAAGTTTACTGGACTTCTCCATCTGCTTGTGAGATCCTTCTTCATTGGCATGGGATCCATATTTCAGTAATTAAGCACATGCTTTTCATCTGGAATGCTGACAAAAATCTCATCACTATTCCAGATTAAATCTCAGCTGGGTAGATGCAATTCTTCCATGCTAAATTCATCTATTTGATGTCCTGTTCCTATCCAACATCATTGGTACCCTATATGGTACCAATTTGCAGAAGATCAATAAACACTTGGTCTATTTCTTGAAAAGAATGAGTTAATGTAAGCCCTACTTCTAATTGATATCTTCATAGAAAAAAAGCAAAGGTTTATTTTCTCTTCTCCCTACCCTAGCGATCCTCAAATTTGCATTACGATAATCAAAGATCTAATGATATTCAGGAAAGTAGTGATATTAAAATATTTTAGTGATGTATTTAAAGTGAGATTCATGAATAGGAAAAAAAACAACCCAAAACAATCTCATTCTTAGATACCACTGAATTTTAGGAATCTTGTCTCTAGTGAATATGTTCTGGGGTATTTGCCTTTTGATTAGAATATTTCAGTCTTATTTCATATAATGAAATATGAATGTATTTTATTTCCTTCTGGTTGCAATCCCACAATGGCTCATTAGTTAGCTGCAATTATTATTTTTTCTATTTCTTGCTAATATAAAAGTGTTTTGCTTTGCAATGAGCTCCTTCATTCTAAGGATATTGGACTGTTGTATACCTCCCCTGCTTTACTGATTTTGGGAAGCTTCAATATTTTTGAAAATCACGAATGAACTTTGGATCCTCCTTCATATTGTTGTTTAGAAATGAGTAATGATGTCCAAGCTTTCTTTCTTATTAGTTTGACCCAATGATCAGGTTTGAAGTTTTTAAAGCATGTTCTCTGCATTCTCCTAGACTTTGTATGACAACAATGAATCCGTTACAAACTCACATTTATCAGAAGACAAAGTATTGAGTTCTCTCTACTAAGTCTTCTACATTCACCTTTTGCTACTACTTACCACTTTCCCTTTGTGTGTCTATATAGGGAAACAAGTGGACCAAACAGGGCACTGAAGTGCATCCTGTTTTATTTTTTAAAAAGTTTTTTTCTAAAGATGTCTATGTGCTCTTATAGCTTGCAAACACATTTCAATAACTAGAGAAAATGCTGCCATTTTGCACAATAGCAATTTTCTAAAATTAAAATGTTTTTTAAAGCAATGGCCCTGGAAGCTTCTGTGGCAGTAATGAAGCATCCATGGACACATTGGATCTTATAAGCACTAGGATAAGAAGCTAAATTCCTGGCTCTGTAAGAATGAAGGTCTACAAACACGTCTGAAAACCCAATGATAAAGCAAAGTTGGCATTCTCCATTTTCAACTCACAGACCATCAGATTTGATGAAACTCAAATATATGTAAGATGCTTCAGTCAGTCTGTACTCTGCTGTGTTGCAATAAGGCCAATTTGACTGGATTTCTGAGTAAGAAATCCCATGATAGCCTTCCAAGTCAGAACTAGGAAGGTAACAACTGGTGCTGTTATGACTTTAAGTCTCTTAGGAAATTTATTATAGAAAATTGTATTTTTTTAAAGATTATGTCCAGTACAGTCTGTTCAATATTTTCATACTTATTCATAGAAAGTGATAAAGTATTCTTTTCTATAGAAAAAGTAGAGCATTGGTTTTTCTCTGTGGTTAAATTATCAGAGACATCAATGCATGTCTCTAGACTTTATACAATCATGCTGTTTCATTAACCTGTTAATGTCATTAAATATGTTATTACACAGAAAGTCTTCCTCTCCCCAAAACTATCATGGTTACTTTAAAATCTATCATGATTAAGAAGTTAGACCCCCATTTCTTCAGCATGCCCAACTGCAAGACCATCTTGAGAATTTGAAGATCATAAAGACTAATAGACAGACTTTGGCTTATGGCTTTGCTGGCAGCTTTCCTTCAATTGTTGCTGCTATTGGTAAAACTTCTCCCGATATCTTTCTAATCCAAAATTACAGCTTTGCACACCTGAGAAAGAGAAATGAAGCCCTCTCAGATATGCCTCTTAAAGATGTTACACTCTGCTGTTTGGCTACTAATGCAGCAGAGAGCCAGTTTAGGATAGTGGTTAAAGGCTTAACTGGGATATCATGTGTTACCTTGTATATAGCTGGGTGATCTTATTTATATTGTATCAAAATGGCTAATTATGTCTGGTGATTTTTCCATAGTTTCTCCACACATAAAAGTTTATCAAATTGCTAGTTGTTCTTCATTACCATTTGTTCTGAAGGTAGATGTATGCATTTTTATCATTTTAGGAAATAGCTAAATATTTTCTCTCTCTAAGATTTTTTTTTATTTCTTGTGGTGTCCTAAAGGAACATAGGACACACAGTTTTATAACATATAAAAGAGCCCAACAAATATGACTTCTGAAAACTGAGTGTTAATAGGCTTTAAACAAGAATTATTAACTCAGGGGTTTAATATCAGGGTAAGGATAAATGAATCTGTTTTAGTTTCAAATTTCTTAAGCATTTGACACCTGATATTTTTAAAGAATGAAAAGTATACATTTTTGTACCTATGAAAATTCATATAAATTTTTGTTGGCCTTTTTTGCAAAATACATGCATTTGAGAATATTTTTTTAATAAACTGATGTCTTTCTGTATGCTATTTCCATTGTAAATGTGTCTGGGGTTTTCTTATATAGGTAGAAAATTTAAAAATCCTTTTTTGTAATCTTAGACATTGTCAGATAGAATTGATATTTTTTTAGGTCACTCAGTTTTATCAGTTAGTTTTACTAAAGCTCTAATATTTTCAGGAAGAAATCTTAACCACATGCATGATCTAATGATTACTTATAGACTTTTTATATGTGTAAGTGTTTCTTATTCATTTTGAGGAAAAAGTTTTATAACTTCTACAACAATATAATTGAAAAAATATGTGGGAGATCTATAACTACATGTGGAATGGATTGTCAGAAAAGAAGTAGTAAAATTGATGCAGATTGGTTCCGTAGATTATAATAGTTACACTTCACATGGAATTTATTAAAATATTTCTTAGTGAAAGTTTATGTCTAGTAAGAAAGCAGATTATTAATATTCAATAACAAAATTCACAGAGGATAAATTTATAGAACACATTTGTCAAGCAATTTAATTTCAGCTTCATTTGCCAATAATACAGTCAGTTTAAGATCTTAGATTATTTCTCTTACTATATCATTCCTTTTTTCTTCATCACTTTTGACAGCAGCCAGTAAAAAAATATTAATATACATAAAAGTCAGTCTAAAATTTAGCAATAATTTTCACTTAATGATAGATTTTTGTCCATAGATAGCACTGGAGCAAAGGATTCTCATGTTCTAAAGATGGCATGTTAAACTACATGCAATATTAGCCTGCAAAATATGAAATGCAGACTTTTTAAATTGCATAATATTATGCAAGGTTATAGTTCTTGAATACATTTGGGAAAATTGCAGAAATTAGAATAATCTGAATTAGACAACCTTTCTAAAAAATATGGTCAGTAATGTATGTTTTTGACTGGTATCATATGTGTCTTGCTAGGCAACAAGATCTGCTCATGCTGGTAGCTTTACACATACAAACACACACACATATACATACATACAATGTTCAGATATGGATTCTGATTCTTTTTATTTGGAAAACTTTTCATAAAGTCCAATGGGATTTAAACCTCCTTTACTACATAGGGTCAGATATTTACATATGGAAATACCATTCAAAAATCAAATTTAAAAAATATGTTATTTAGGAAAATCACACTATCAGTGGCAACATGAGCACATCTGAGTTTGTTTACTAGTAAACAGATACTCTGGAAGAATTGATTCACTCTCAAATTTATCAGTGATGTTGTAGATTTGAGAACGCATGGCAATGGTAGGGGAAGATAAGAAAGTGAAGCATGATGGTTTGTGGAGATTAATCTAACTATATGAATTCTTACACCATCTACATCTATTCAGACCCTAAGTCTTTATGTGTGGATTTTCTTTCTAAGGTTATGGTTAGGATAAGATTCAACAAGGTGCTCTTGCCAAGTGAAGAATAGAAAAGTGGCATTCTTTTATGTACTATAAAAGTGATGGTGAGAAATGTACATTCAGATTTGCAAGTGTAATGGCAGTCTAATAATGTAGCCCAGACAGGAAACATGACTAATTTATTGTACAGCTAAAATAATAGAGTCTTGCAAGTCTGAAAATACATTTTTCCCCATCACATTTACAGCCCAAGAAACTAAGGAGAGTCCCTCTTGATATATTTCCCATGTTCATATTCCTTTTGCAAGCTAACCTGCCCCTTGTCTGAACATTCTCCTGGCTGTGACTCTTCTCTCTGTCTCCCAAGGTCTTTCCTATATACCCTTATACTGTACTTTCTGTCCCCCACCCCCATTTTATTGAATCTCTCAATTGTGTAAAAGAAGCAACTTCTGCTTGAAAAAAAATGCAATTGAACTGAAGGAGAAGAATGGCAGTGAGATCTTTCAAGTTTTATAAGAAGATAACTGTTGTAGAGCGAAGGGACAAACGAGGCCAGGACCAGAGCATGCTAGTAAAGGCTTTATTCAGGGGAATAAATGGTTGTTGTGTCTACCCGCTAACAAGGCAGACTGCTGGAGAACAACAACGGCTGGCTTCGTCCGGCAGCCGGCTTTTATAGCCGACTGTCAAACGGAGCCAACCAATGGGAGCTGCTGATGCTCCCGCCTAAAGTGCGGACCTGGTTGGGAACTCCAACCAGTTCCAAAGACATAACACCCCTCCCCCCTGGCTGGGTGCATGCATAGTCTTTGAGGTATGATGGAGGACTTCGCTGGCGACCCGAACGTCGTAGCTCAGGGGAACTGCCGGTTGGCATCGAGTCCAAGGAGCGCGGCTCCGAGGCCGCCGTGGAGCCCTCTGGGATTGGTACTGGATCCGGGGAGCGAGAAGTCTCCCCTCTTCGGGTTGGCTCGGTAGAACGTCTCGGCCTGGACGGTCGGTGCTTCCGCAGGGTGGACGTGCAGGAGCTTCGGGCCAGCCGTCTAGGTCCGCTCTCGGCTCCCTTTGTTCGAGTGGAAATGTCTGGTCCCTCAGGGAATTTCCCTCTGGAGCCTGGGCGAGGATTCGAGGGTTGGCTGCTGGATCTGGCTCACCGCTGTTCCGGTCACTCCGCCGCCTGCGTAGTTGGTCCAGGTGTCTCCGCCATACTCGACCGTCTTCTAATTGGATCCGGTAGGACCTTGGACCGGTGATAGCCACGATCTGCCCTGGCACCCACAATGGATCTCCTGCATAGTTCCTTGCGAAGACTGGGTCCTGCAAGGCAAAGTCTCTCACCTGGCTGTCAGAACCCAAAGGGGTATCAGGACAGTAGTGGGGATGCAGCCTGTCAAGAGTGGTTCTTAAACGTCTCCCCATTAACAGTTCAGCCGGGGATTTGTTAGTGCTAGTGCATGAGGTTGTATGCTGGCTGAGGAGAAAACGGGATAACTTGGAATGCCAGTCTTCCTGACCGAATCTGGCTAGTGCCTCCTTGGCCGATCTGACGGCTCTCTCCGCCATCCCATTACTAGCAGGGTGAAAGGGGGCTGTGAGGACGTGTCGGATGCCCAGGTTCGTGACATACCTGCTAAATTCGCAGGACGAGAACTGCGGCCCGTTGTCGGAGACTATCGTGTCCGGGAGCCCATGAGTCACAAAAAGTCTGGTCAGGGCTTCGACAACTGCCTGAGTGGTGGTCGTGGGGAGCAAGGCAACGTCTATCCATTTGGAATACGAATCCACGACCACCAAGAAAGTCTTGCCATGCACAGGCCCGGCCAGGTCGATGTGTAACCATGACCAGGGGGAATTGGCGCTTTCCCACTTCGTGGGTGCGGCTGCTGGTGGGGCTGCTCTAGATTCCTGACAGGGTTTACAGGAGCTTACCCACTCTGCGATCTGCTCGTCCATCCCGGGCCACCATACGTAACTGCGAGCCAACGCCTTCATTTGCACGATACCTGGATGGCCCTCGTGCAGTACCTTCAGTATGGGCACGCGAAGAGTGGATGGGATAACGACTCGGGTACCCCACAGCAGGCATCCCTGGAGTTTTGATAGTTCCTGTTGACGTGTTTTAAATGGGACAAAATCAACTGAACATTTTGTTTCCGGCCACCCCCTTCCCACCCAGTCCAGAACCTGGGTGATTAGTCTATCTTTCTTGGAGTGTGCCGCGATGTCGTCAGCCGTTACAGGTAGCTTAAGTTCGTTGACTTCGAAGATTGCGTGCACTGGAGCTGGGCCTTCAACTGGGGTCGGTAAAGGGCAGCGGCTGAGAGCATCTGCGTGGCTTAAAGTCTTACCGGGGCGATGGACCAGCTTGAACGAATAGGCCGCCAGAAACAATGTCCATCTGGTCATCCTGGGGGACAAAACTTGTGGAGTTTGCCTGTCTCCCGATAAAAGTCCCAAGAGTGGCTTGTGGTCTGTAATGAGTTCGAAATGGTGGCCAAAAAGGAATTCGTGAAATTTTTTGACTGCCGCTACTGCAGCCAGAGCCTCCTTGTCAATCTGGCTGTAGTTTCTTTCAGTCATGGAAAGGGTCCTGGAGAAGAAGGCAATTGGCGCTTCTGTGCCATTGGGGAGTCTGTGACTAAGGACAGCTCCTATCCCGAAGGGGGATGCGTCAGCGGCCAAAACCAAGGGTAGGCGTTGGTTGAATTGAATTAAAACGGCGTCGGAGGTGAGTAGAGATTTGATCGCTTTAAATGCAAAGGACTCCTTGGGGCTCCAGTGCCACGGAGCGTCTTTATCTAACAACCTGTGTAAAGGTTCAGCGACTGAAGCTTTGTGTGGTAAGAATGAGGCGTAGAAATTTAATAAACCCAGGAAGGCTTGCAGTTCCGTTTTATTATTTGGCGTGGGTGCCTCGTGGATGGCTTTTACTTTTGACTCCACTGGGTGGATGCCTGAGGCGTCAAGTCTATATCCTAGAAAGTCCACCTGTTTAGTGGCGATGGTGCACTTCTCCCGTTTGAGTTTGAGACCATGCTGTCTAAACTTCTCCAATACTGCTCTCACCCTCTGGAGGAGCTGGGGCCTGTCCTTAGCTGAGACCAAAATATCATCAAAATAGGGGACTACTCCTGGAAGACCTTGGAGGATTCTTTCCATTAGCGACTGAAAAATCCCCGGGGCCACGCTAACGCCAAATTGGAGGCGCTTGCACCTAAATGCCCCTCTGTGTGTTACAATTGTTTGTAAGTCTGCGGTGTGGCTGTCGACAGGGAACTGTTGATATGCCTGCGACATGTCTAGCTTGGCAAAAATTGTGCCGGGCTCAAAAGTGTGCAATAGGTGCTGGATAACTGGAACGGGGTATGCGCTAACCTGGAGATAACGGTTAAGTGTCGTCTTGTAATCAGCACAAATTCTCAAGCTACCGTCCTTTTTAAGTGGGGTGACTATGGGGGTCTCCCACTTGGCAAAATCTGTGGGCTCAATTACCCCTTGCTGGAGAAGTTTGTCTAGCTCCGCATCCAATTTGGGGCGGATGGCGAAGGGTACCCTACGGAATTTCAGGCGGACAGGAACTGCCTGGGGGTCAACAGAGAAAGAGATGGGTGTGCCATTGTAGCAACCCAGCTCGCTACTGAAAACGTCGGAATAGTCAGAGAACAATGTGTCTACATCAGAAGTTGAGACAGCATGAATCCCTGTGACATTCAGGCCGAGAGAGGGGAACCAATCTAACCCCAAAAGACTAGGGAGGGTACCATTAACCACCACTAAAGGCAAATGGCCTTTGAAGGTTTGGAATTTAACAAGGAACTTGCCTTTCCCGAGGACAGGGATGTTCTTGCCTTGATAGTCTCTCAGCGTGAGGTGGCACTTTTGTAGCTGTTTCTGGGTCAGTCTGGGTTGAATCCTTTTCAGCGTCTCCCAGGAGATGATTGAGAGCGCTGAACCGGTGTCCACCTCCATGGTACAAGGTTTACCTTCTAGGGAGAGAGAGAGTTTAATCTTATTAGGAGTTTGGGAAGTGTGGTTGGCGTGGTAACATGTGTAACAGTCTTCTACTTGCCTTTGGAGGCTAGGGGATGAGGGAAACTTCTGGGATGGAGCGCGTGCTGCCTGGCAGACTCTTGCAAGGTGACCTTTCTTGAGGCAGTTAAGGCAGCTGGCATTTCTAAATCTGCAAGATGCCCGGGAATGGGCACCCCCGCAGGTCAGGCACAAGGGAATCTGTTGCGGGCCACTGCTGTTTCTCTGTCTCACTCCTACCTGTGGCTGTCTCAGTTGTCTTAGGCGATGGACATCAGCGGTTTCAGAGGGGTCAGCTTCACTCATCACTTCCTCTGAGTGGACGGTGGAAGTGCCTGGCTTTGGTGCGGTGCCTTGAATCTCGGCCGCTGACTGCACGGATAGCTCAGCGGCTAGGGCTTCCTCCACCGCTTGGGAAAGATTTAGATCTTTCCTGGCTAGTAGATGTCGTTGGAGTGTCTGATCTCTTACCCCGCAAACGAGTTGGTCAAGAAGCATGTCGTCTAAGTAGTTCTTGAACTCGCAGTGAAGCGCGGCTGTCCTCAGAGCTGCCATGTACTGGTTGATGGATTCCCCTTCGGCTTGCTTCCTCATCCGGAATGCGAAATGCCTTGCGATCTGGGAAGGTTTGGGGGAATAATGGTTAGAGAGTGTTTCCTGTATTTCGGTCCACGGGACGTTTCTGATCTCTCGTGGTGCGAAGAGTGCCATAGCGGTGTCGAAAACCTCAGCCCCACAGTAGCTCAGGAAGTACGACTTCTTCCGGTGTTCCGCAGCATCAGCCAGGCCAATGGCATCCAGGAAATGATTGAAGCGGTTCTTGTAGGAGTCCCATTTTTCCTCACTGGGTTTGAATGGTGGGAATGCCTGATTGGCATTCATTTTGGGACCCTCAGCCTCTTAGTAGGCTGTCTCTCTGGGTGGTCGTGGCCCTTGGATTTGCGCTGTTTTGAGCGCTGGCGGCTGCGGCTGCAACGCCCGAGACTCACTCTGTGAGCTTCAACCTCGTGAAGGCAGTTTAAATTTCACGCCTTCCGAGTGCAATGGCGGCGGTGGCTAACAGCGCCGAACTAGCTTCAATGACTTCAGCTCAGTGCTTCGCTAGCGTAATTTGAATTCAAACGGCAGCGGTTTGAATTACGCGATCTTTTGCGAGCGGGGCGGCTGAGGCTGTCAGCGCCGTGACTTTCAGCTCCGAAACGCAGCGGTTTGAGCTCGAGCTCTCTGTGAGCGAGGCGGCTACGATCCAGACGCCGTGGCTTCAGCTCTTTTGCCTTTGGTGCTTCTGGTTAGCCTGTAGTTATCCCATCCTCGTCGCCAGTGTTGTAGAGCGAAGGGACAAACGAGGCCAGGACCAGAGCATGCTAGTAAAGGCTTTATTCAGGGGAATAAAGGGTTGTTGTGTCTACCCGCTAACAAGGCAGACTGCTGGAGAACAACAACGGCTGGCTTCGTCCGGCAGCCGGCTTTTATAGCCGACTGTCAAACGGAGCCAACCAATGGGAGCTGCTGATGCTCCCGCCTAAAGTGCGGACCTGGTTGGGAACTCCAACCAGTTCCAAAGACATAACAATAACCTTGTTTGTTTACGGTAGCAAAAGATCAGAGAGAGTAGTATCTTTTCAACTAATAAATGTTATTAAAAGACTTAAGGTTTTGTGAGCTGCAACTCACAAAAAGTAAATAAAATATGTTAGCCAGAAGAGGTGCTGTAGGGATCTAGTTTTCAAGGGTGTAATCCAAGGTCATTAACAAAATGTTTGAGATGCTATAAATTTGAGGTTAATGGAAGGCTGAATCACATGCATTTTTGAGGTGTAAACAGAAAACATGATTGCAAAGAACCTTCTGCTAAGTTTCCCATATAGTTGTTTTTAATTGATAACACTCAGAGATTTATATCTATAGTAGTGAAGCATTGTTTAGTAAAACAAACACAAGAATTTTGGAGTACAGTAAGTATAAGCTTTCCTATGTTTTATTTATTTATGTTTTATTTAACTTTATATAATCCCAGCAGCCATACATTGGTGCTTTCTTCCATATAGGCTGTGGTAAGAAAACAGAAACATTATTTCATGAATATTTTAATGCAAATGTCACACTTTTGAAATGATTGTGTGAATTTACATGCAATTACATTTTGCAGGTCTTGGGATGTTGTAATGTAGATTTTGAGGAAAATATTCTCATGTTACAATGGGTGCACTTGTGAAAATGTGTAAAAGACAGCAATATTAGGAAAAATGCTTCTCAAAATATGTACGTTTATTTGCATGTGAATATACACTAAAATCTTCACAATTTTCTATGCAAACTTCTTTTTAAAGTCACAGATTTTAACTTGAGAAAATAAGAAACAAAAAGAGATTGGAACTGACTGTTGAAATTTACTATCAAAATTGCTCAGCTGCCATGAAACAAACAGAACTGGACATTTGTAATATAGCTGTCACTCAAAGGTAATAAATAGTTTCCTGTTAAGGCTCAAAGGCCCTATTTTTAAGAGCTCGTAATAATCTTTCCATCTTATTCTAGATTTTGTCAAAACAGATTCAAGACTGTAAGGCTTGATAAAGATCAGAATTCCATAAGATGCGTTTAAGGTTTCCAATAGCAAGCAGAATGTTTTTCTCGCTCTTTGAACTTGTAGAAGTATTTCTCAACTTACAAAAGTTCATTTAGTGGCCATTCAAAGTTACAACAGCCCTGAAAAAAATGATTTACGATCATTTTTCACACTTATGACTATTATGGCATCCCCATGGTCACCTGATCCAAATTTGAACAATTAACAATGACATGTATTTATGACGATTACAGAGTCCTGGAGTTCGTGTGATCATCTCTGGCAACTTTCTGACAAGGAAAGTCACTGGGGAAGCCAGATTCACTTAACAACCATGTTACAAGTTTAACAGTTGCAGTGATTCACTTAACAAGTGAAACTATGCCAAGAAAGGTGTAAAATGGGACAAAACTCACTTAACAATTGTCTTCCTTAGCAACAAAAATCTTGGGCCCAACTATGGTCATAAGTCGAGAGCTACCTGTTCTTTTTGCTGTGAAGTTGTCAAGATTTTGTTGAAGTGCTGGGGTCAGCTGTACTGTTAAGTAAAAGACAGCATCTACCTGGAAACAAAGGTGGTATTCAGCAGGTTCTAACCTGTTCTGGAGAACCGGTAGCAGAAATTTTGAGTAGTCCAGAGAACCAGCAAATACCACCTCTGAGTGGAGTTTTTACAGTATCCTTCCCATGCCACACCCACCAAGCCTTGCCCACAGAACTGGTAGTAAAAAAATTTGACCATTTGAAAAACCCACCACTGCTTAGGAAGTAAATGTTGATGCATCTAGGATGAAGTGGGAGCAGCCATTCCCAGGTATTTCTCCAGAACTGCTTGATTGTTCTCCTATTAGCAGAAAATGTCACAAACAAATCAACTCTGCATGATTATGCTCAGTTTGACCACTCTCCCCCTTAAAAGTGACTTGAGTGTCATGTAAATGGGTGGTAGACATATAATATAGCCTTAAGTGAAATCATTTTTGTAAACAACCATTTTTGTTTACAAAACAATTAGTCTATGGAGATTCTCAATCATCCAGGTCATGGTTATCTCAAAGGTGCTTTTTCTGAAAGACAACTGCATTTTCTTGATGTTGTCGTTTGAAAACGTTTCACTTCTCAGTTCTGAAGATCTGAAGTCCAGTTGCCTTTTTTGGAAAAAACCACCTTTTGGACAATTATGTCTCTGTGTATTTCTTTTAAATGTCTTGTCATGGCATCAGTCTACAAAGAGCAAATACCAAAATAGCAGAACAGCAGTGACAGATTCTACCTCACTGATGGTGGAAGTGATACACTTGACTTCTTGAGCTGAAGAAGTGATTCTTGGAACTGAACTATCGATAGAAATAAATAGTTCTGTCTAAAGAGAACTATTTTCCTTAGTTACTCCTATAACAACAAAAAAATAGACTGTCTTTATAATTTGCATAGATTTGCATAGACTTTTCATAGAGTTTCTTTGAATTGCCTTTGACAAAACTCTGAACCACCCCACACTTTTCTTCAGAATGCTGAGCTGTAGGATATTATCATGTGAATCTGATGCCTTTAAAAGAAAGGGGGAAATGAAAGCATTTCAGGTTTAACAGTCTATAAGGGAAAAAAAATAGAAAGTCTGCAAGTTATTTAACAATTACTTAAGACAGTTAGGTTCTGGCAGTCTTTTCAAACAACTGTCAAGTGAAGACTAAAACATTAAGAAAACAATGAGGCTTTAAACTTGTGTTAGTATGTAAACTTTCCTACATTTAAATATTTGTTAGTCAACGCTTTAAACCAGTTTGTACTTCCCCCTTTTCTTTTCTTACTAAAAGTTGGTTCCATTTTCATGTAGACAGAAAAAGCAGTCATGTAGACAGAAAAAATTTTCTTAAAAAAAAAACAAACCCTGAAAGCATTATGAACTTTTCATATTTATACTTGTTGCTAGTAGAAATTCATTTTGTAATGTTCAAGAAATAGCAGCAATTGGACCATCTTCTACCATGTAAGGGACACATTTCTACTTTTACAATGATATCAGATGGGTTCATGCTCCACCACAGGTTCATACAGTCAGAGATAGTTCCTTACCTAAACAGAAAAAGAGAAGGACTCTGGATCAAAAAAAACAACAACAGTGGGAATATGAATTACTTCCAAATTCCTGCTGACAACAGTTCATTTAATGAACTGTAATTTTACCTTTCAAAATTACAATGGCACTGAAAAACTGACTTATGACCATTTTTCATACTTGCAAGCATTGCAGTATCCCCATGGTCACATGATCAAAATTCAACTGCTCAAAATTCAGATGTCTCATATTTATGACAGTTGCAATGTCCTGGGATCATGTGATCACTTTTTGTGACTTTTTGATAAGCAAAATCAATGGGGAAGCTGGATTCATTTAACGACCATGTTACCAACTTAAAAACTGCAGTGATTCACTTAACAACTGTGGCAAGGTCATAAAATGGGGCAAAATTCACATAACAGCTGTCTCGCTTAGAATAGAATTTGTGGTCATAGGTGGGGGACTATTTGTGGTTTACAATCTTTTGTACTGTTCATAATACAATTGTAAATTCTTTGATAAACCAGTAACTATTGATAAGTATAAAATATATTTTTCCCTTTTCTTGCCTCTTCTTCATAGTTTTTATTTTTAGTCTGTACTTTTCTTTTTTTTAATATTTTTCTGTAAGATTGTTCTTTTAAAAATAAAGAATATAGTTTTTAAAAAGGCAAGTTTTAAAATTACTTGTAGAAAATTTAACAATAGATTTTATTTTTTAATAGTGCAATAAATGTACTTTGAGTAATAAATGTAAATTCGTTTTCTACAACTTTTCCCATTGATCCATTATGATTACTTCTTGGAATTTTGCATTCATTTTACCATGCAATTTTTATGTGTTCTCCTTCCATATTGTATTTCAATGTTTATAGATGCCACCTAATAAGCAGCCTTTAAAAATATATATAAATATTTCAGAGTCTGTTATTTTTTCCCAGGTCCCCCTTTTTATTACTTTTAATCTTCTCAATTATTTGCAGATATGTACTAACCATGGTAGTAGATTCCTTCGTTCATGAAACCATATTTATTGTGTCTTGAAACAGTTTCCTGAATCTGAAGATATCATTGGCATGTCGTTAAATCTTCCTTCCTGTATTATCGTCCATAGAGCAAAAAATAGAGACTGGAATGATGATGCTAATGGTGAGATCGCTGGGTTTGTCCTTGCTTTTAAAAGAATTTAGATTTTTAACATACTTTTGTTATTATATGTCCATATGTTTTTCTTCTTTTGCTTCTTTACACCATAGATATCTATGAAATCCATTAGCTGGGCCTTTGCATCAGATGTTATCACCAAACTGTTTCTTCTTTGGACTGTGAAAAGAGAAGGTGATATATTACAGCCTAATTCAGCAAACAGGGATTGCTTTCATTGTCTCTTACTCCAATAGTGACAGATTTTCCAAAGTCTCTCTTCCAAGCCTTGGGAACTGTTTCCATTACTTTTCTCAGAATTTTTTAGGTTGGGGAGTGAAATTAAACCCACAATATTAAATCCTATCACTAAAACAAGTTTAAAAATTAGTCCAGTGTGAGTGAGGACTCTATGATATAATATGATCAGAATCAAGGCTCTTTATTATTTCAGGAAGGATAGTCCTTCCACTTCCAAATTTTCTGGCTTGCAACACAAATGTTGCAATTAAGATGGAAAGAATTTGAACTGAAAACGTTTCCAAACCCTTTAAAACACCAGAAAATTTACATGCTTAACTTAATATATAGTTGCAGATCTTGCTTGATTCAAAGAGATTGGGGATGAAGCGGCAGAGAGGAATGTCTCCTCCCATCTCCTCTCCAGATGTTTGCTTCAGGAACGTCCAAGGGATTCCCTAAGCGAGCCACAGTATTTAACAATGAAGAAAAAGAAAGAAACTTGCAAAGTTTCTAATTTTTCCAATTCCTTCACCTTATGCATACTTGGCTGTCTTTTGATGGTAAAGAATCCCAGACTGCTGACCATTGAAATCATGTATGTCTTTAATGATGTATTAAATTTTGAGAAAGAAGATGAAACAGTTCCTTCCATCCATCTATCCCTAATACATAAGGCAAGGCATCAAATTTATTTCATCTTTCAACAGTGAAAATTTTGAAACTGCTGTCATGATATTATATATAATATAATTCATCAATATAATCCGTAATTCTCACTTCAATAAAAGTATTTTGAATAAGTAAAACCCTGTAGAAAAAAAAAAGAATGATATGAACATGATATCTCTTTAGGTTTATTATTGGAATCAATTTAAATGAGACTTTAAGTCTTGTATAATTACAAAATATTAAAATTACTATAGCAATACTCTGGAAAATGTATAATACAGTTATCAAATACCAGGGAATATATGAAATATCTTGTTTACAAACTATCAACATCAAAATCAGGTCCACTGATCATTCCAGGAGATAAAGTATGTGGTGTTATATATAAAATATAAGTTCTTATTTTTCAATTGATATAAAGATCTGATTGGATTTGTGATGTGCAGAATACTTGGTCTTTAGTTCAGGTAGTCACAGATTTTAATGGACATTTGAAGGAGTGTCTTTCTCCTTTTCATTTAGAAAGCTACAATATACATATTGACATACTTCTTATCCTTCACATTACATGGAGCAAGGATGGGCAGGAAGCTGAAAAGGTGGTTTTTGCTTTTGTCCAATGCTGGGAACAGAGACATAAATCATGTGAATTAGTAGCAATAGCAATAGCACTTAGACTTAAATACCACTTCATAATGCTTTACAGCCCTCTCTAAGTGGTCTACAAAGGCAGCATATTGCTCCAAACAATCTGCGCCCTCACTTTTCCAACTTTGGAAGGATGGAAAGCTGACACAATCTTGAGCTGGTCAGAATCAAACTCCTGACAGTGAGCAATACTGCATTCAAACCACTGTGCCACCATGGCTCTCTAAACAATATCTTGCAGTCGATTATTTAATCTTAGCAATTTAAACTATCCTTTACAATGCCAAGTATTTATCCACAGCGCTAAATATAAAAGTTTTATGTAAAGTGAAGATGGCTATGACCTAGCAAATGTAGGTGCAGTGTAATTGTCTAAAATGTGTATTCATGTATACATCAATGACAATTTATTTGTGTTGTTTTCAATAAAAGTTCCTGCTTCTATCAATGGAAAAGGAGGATAGTGTACAGCAGAGATTTCAAACTTGAGATGACACTTCGTCCTCATGTGATGTATTACAACTTTTTTCCTCTTTGCTGAACCAGGGGTGGGCATGGCCAGTGTGTGATGCATCCAGCCTGGGGGCTGCGAGTTTGACAAACCTGGTGTAAGCATTCAGCTGAAGTGTTCAGTGCAATGTGTCCAGTTTATGCATTTTTGATGCGTATCCCTATGCCTATTCTTTCAGAATGCAGTTGTAGTATGCATTGTCATCTAGGATAACATGCTTTCCTCTAAAAAACATTGGGTGAATGACTTCTTGCTTATATACTTCCCTGCTAACATGAATCCAACCCAATTCTAAAAGGATTTGCATAACTTATCCTCTGGGGAACTCTGTTGCTTGATCTGTCTTACCTTGAGTTCAGGGGTGGGCTTCAAAGATTTTAGCAAAGGTTTCTCTGCCCGGTTGTGGGTGGGCGTGGCCATGGTAGATGTGGCTAGTCAGCCTCCTGCACCACGGCAGAAGGGGCATTTTTGCCCTCCCTGGGCTCTGGAGGCTTTCCTCAAGCCTCTGGGAGGGCAAAAATGGCTTCCCTGGGCTAAGGAGGCTCCCTGAAAGCTGGAAATGGGCCCATTTCTGGCCTTCCTGAACTTCCAGGAGGGCCTTTTTTTGACCTCCCTGAGCCTCCATGTGCGCCCTGCACTTACCCGCATTCACATAGGGACTCCTGGGAGGGCCATGGTGGGGTGGGTGAGGCCAGCCAAGAGTGGGATTTGGGGGTTCTCCAAACTTCACAGAATCTTAGCTAGCGGCTATCCAAAAGCCCTACGAACCCCCAGCAGCCCACCCCTGCTTGAGTTGTATGTCCTACTCTGTTGATGGGATATAATTTGTAATACCTTCTTGCCTTCTTTGACTTTCCCCCTAGATGAAAAAAACAAATTCTTCTTCTCTTCGAATTACTTTAGCAGTTAGAAACATCATAGCACTTTTCTTTTTTCTTTTTTAAAAAAAACCCCTTTCTAACTTTTATCAGCATTCTCGGCAGTTCCGTTTGAATTATTTAAGTTTTTCTATTTTAATAGGAGATGTAATCTGCTTTTAAAATTATGTTTAAATTCTTAAAATGCTTAGTATCTTACCCTAGCAATACAGATAACAAGCTGGTTGTTTTTCCTGAACTGAAGTATCTTTTGCCTTTGATTATGTTTTGACTTGCGATATGATAGTTTTAATCAAATATTTTGAAATTACTTTCTTTTATTATCAATTTACACGCTGTGAAATATAAATTTCGTATTACATTTTCATCATCTTGTTAGGGTTCAACATTTTTTTAATTTTCTTAATACATTTTCCAATAAATATAATTTTTGCATTTATTTCCTTTACAGCATTTAATCATAGTTACCCAGGATAAAGTGTAACCCCCTTCAACCTTCCCTTGCTTCAACAAGCAGTCCCTATCTCTCCTAGTCTTCCTGATAGTGTAAATGCTGATCTCAGCATTCATAGTGTTGTAACAGCCTTACAAGATGAAAGAAAAGTCTTCTAATTCATGTAGAGCATTTGGGTGTACAAAAAAACCATCTGCTGAACATTATGCTGTACTCAGAGTGACAGGTTCTTTATTTACATTTTCATCGTGGCTACAAAAAAATACAGTCGAGGTGAAAGCATAAAAGCCTCGCTTGAACAGGTCATTAATGAAGAAGGTGCCTTATCTTGGAATAGACCATTTTATTTAGTCAGGTAACCTGACTTTACCTACACTGATTCCCAGAACTTATCCAGCAGAGTTATTTCTTGTGATATGATAGATTCAACTGTATGTCTGGAACTCTATGTAGATGATGTGTAACACTGCTGAGTTATGATCCCTTTTTCATGGCTACAGAGATGATTTTTTTAAAATCTGTCATTCTAAGGTATTGCTCTGAAATGATTTCCAGAAACCTGGAACATCTTATAGTCTGAGTCATTTTGACCCCGGATATCTGCAATTCTACAAAAATAGACAGCTTTGAAGCAGCATTGTAAAAGAAACTTAAGATCCATACATAAATTCACGCCTTCAACCCAAGAAACAGGCTGCATTGTTAGCTAACAGACAGAAGGTGGCAGCAAAGCTCTTTCTCGTGTCTTTCCTTTAAATTGAAGTCCAAGTGTGGAAGTTTTATTATTCATAGAAGAAAAGGAAAAGAAAAAGAAAGTAAGAGTTGATGATCTCGTCAGCTTTTGGCACATATTAAATAGACAACATATACACAGAAGTCTTTACTGTTTCAGGTTTCAAAGGTAGTTTTTCAATAAACATCCTCCTCCATCTTTGGTTCACAATACTTTTTGTGTCACCTTCTGAGATTTCTGGGCTACCCTTTCAGAAAACATTTGCCTCTACAGCTTGCTCCTGCAGCAACAGTAGTGCCTCTAAACATGGATAGTTACTTGTTGTTTCCAGTTGATTTCCCTATCCTAGGAAATATAAATTATTCAAGGCATCTCCTGCAGAATTTACAAATTAACTCTGAGAGTTGTATACTCTCCAGTAGGATTGGATACCTCTTAAAAGTTTTATTGGATACTTGAAGGGAAAACTAAACCCACAATATGTTAATGGGGTACATTAACAAAATGTATATCAAAGCATGAGTTTTCAACCTTTTCTAAACTGTGTTGGGTTTTTTTTTTTTAAAAAAAAAAGATTACTGGAACTTTTGATCCAAAGGCAAAATTTGACTGAGTGAAAATTGCCTGTGATTTTGCATTAGAGAATCAACAAAAATAATGCAAGTGAAAAAGAAATGTTCAGACAGCATCCTTATAAAACAAATGTAATGCATAAGACCACAGCTACACAAAACACATAGAGAGCTTCTAAATATTAGTTTGGATTAATATTGAATATAAGTAATAAATTGCAGCAAATAGTATACGCCCAATATTTATCCCAAAGAAAGAGCCTTTACTTAAAATGATCTAGTGTTTCTTAGCTTTGGCAACTTTAACATGTGTGAACTTTAACTCCCAGAATCCCCTAGGCAGCCATGCTTATGCACTTAATGCACTCCTTACTAATGGAAGCATAGGTAGAAAAATAAATAAAAATATCCTACCAAATCCTACCCCCCTCCATCTTGCTAACATAGTATTGCTAGCTGAAGCTAAAATCAATCCTGCCAAATTGAATGTGTCCATTTTTATGCATGTGTCTATAACCACCACATCAAAGAGAAAAGGTCAGAATAGAGGAAAGGAGCAACGAGAAGGAGAAAAGAAAAAGAGTTTAGTAACTTTTTAAAAAAAGTTTGTAATATAAAATACTGGATTTACAGAATTAACTGACTATGCTCCATCAGCCCACCCCTCTTAGTTACAAGTGGACATAGCCACATAGGCTCCTTTCCCTCCTTCCAGTAGAAACAGCAAAAAGAAAAGTAAGAAAACAGTCAGGATAGATAGAAAGGGTATGTGAGGAAAGGATAGAAAATTTGGCTATGGAAAAAAAAATCTTCATGAATAAGAAGCGCAACTGATATAGAGGATACAAGCAGAATGGAAAGGGTGTCTATGTTTTGTAGCAATGTCTGCAACTATTTGCAACTCAGATCTTTTGTAAGATAACTCTCCTTCAATGCAAGATAATGGAAAGAGGGAGCATATTTTCCTCTGATGTAAATCTGGTCAACTAAATAGATCACAGATGTAAATTCATTCAGAAAGAATCACTCCAGCCCTAAACTTGTATTTTGCAATCTGAACATTTTTCTGTTAAAAAAACACTAATTTGTATTCACCCTAAGAGGATTATACAAGCTAGTGATGACATAAACCCCATTAATTTTATTGGTGGCAAAATTCAATTAACTTAATCTGGATACAGGCCACAGATTCCTGAGGATATTGTGCAGGTTTAAAACCAGCTCTGCTTCAAGCCCTTATGTAGAGATACCTTTAATAAGAGGTGCTGATTTCTAAGTGTCCTTCTAATGCAATGTTCGCCCTCAGGACCTAATTCATATCTCATTATCTTGATTTGGGGCAAATTGTCAGCTGTGCTCCTGGCAGAGCAAACAAGCACTTTATCAATAGTTCCAAGCACATCAAAGTATATTGGAATGCTGTGCAACTAGAAGGAAGATAAGCCCTTACACACACACACACACACACACACACACACACGCACGCACTGCTTATAAGATTACTCTCCATTAAAATATACATACATTATTAACAGTATGTTTGTGTATGTGCATGCGTGTAGATATATTATGACATTAGTAGTGAAAGAAAAATAAAAGGAAGAAAAAGCCACTCCTTCCTCTCACAATTATACTCATTTTTTCCCCTCATTTATCCTTTTGATCTATATCTGCCATAAAGCTGTTTTAGGTTCTCTAGTTCTAAGGAGGATATATTTCCTGTAATTCCAAATCTATCAAGGCTGAAAAAAAGAAATCAGAATAAGATTAAACAAGGAAGCCTGCTTACATGCTAGTTGTTTGAAAACATGACACTTTAATCCAACATCTATAATATTTTAGAAAAAAAAATATTGAAGGAAAGGTTTGTTGTACAAGAATTCAAACAATGATAAAATCAGATATTAAAGGAGGCATGTAAACAAGTTTCAGAATAATGCATTGTTAAAATAGATAAATGGTTTGTTAAGTTTTCACAAGCTGGTTGAAGTTCTTAAGCCTGATTGTTTTCAAAATAAAGGAAATATTAATTGAATAATTATCTACAGTGGATTACTCAAGATGCTTGTACAAAGTTAAGATGTGATTAATGATTAGGCTGAGGATTACTCTCTGGCTGCTATGAATGAGACACAGAGGCAGAATAACCATCTAATATGAACAGAAAACTAGAATTTGGGCAAAGTATCTTTTGTCAAAAAAGTTACAGCAATACCATATGGAATAAAATGCATAGCACATGCTAATATCTTTAAAATGTTAATATGTGAAACGTTCTCTATAACAAGAAGAGGCAAGCTATTTCATTTCAGATGTCAGTGAATCCAAAACATGCCCTGGACATATTGCAAATAATGATGGATACTGCACAATAAATTTTGTGAATAACAATTTCAAGATACAATATAAAAATATAGTACAATTATATTTAAAAATAAATATAAAAATATATTAAAATTCTATTTATGGCTGAACATTTTGAACATGGTTAATTTAGTTTATTGATTAACCCATAGGCCATATCAAAATACAAAGTTCCAAACACAAATTATCAACAACATCCTATAAAAACAATTTAAAATGAAATTGGAATAAAATACAATAATTTAATATATAGACAAGTAAAATAAAATAAAATTATATTTCAGTATCACCCTGATAGTATCTATCCCTATCAGTCCCATATATGCGGATCTCAACCAAAACATTTTACTCAAGTATTGTATCATATTAAATGTTGTTTTCAAATTCTGGCTGCATATAACGTATGTTGTTTTAATATGGGGTTCCCAATGGATCACTTGTTTAATATATGTCTCTCACCCACTTATACAAACCACAATCAAATAGTATGTGAGCCAATGGTGGGATTCAATTTTTTTTACTACCGGTTCTGTGGGTGTGGCTTGGTGGGCGTGGCCAGGGGAAGGCTACTGTAAAATCTCCAGTCAGAGGTGGTATTTGCTAGTTCTCCGAACTACTCAAAATTTCCGCTACCTGTTCTCCAGAACTGGTCAGAACCTGCTGAATACCACCTTTGATGTGAGCCAAGTCTTCTACCTCTGCCACTCTGCAGATGCAGATACGTCCATTATGTGGTATAAAATGGAATCCCATATCTGATCATTGTATCAATCTGTTCAAATCTCGTTCACATAAATATCTCCCTGAGATGTTTTGGCAATTGTAACTTTAAATAGCTATCTATTTGAAAAGTACATTTATATTTACTCAGCCATTTCAAGATATAGCTTACTAAGAGTAGCCATATTATTTTGTGGTTCTAGGTCCATGATTGTTTGAGCAACTCTTTTTTTAACTTGTTCTCAAGTTACAGAAGAGACAGGAAGACAAACATGATAATATTCCTGTAACTGTTCAATGCAATTTCCATATTTGCAAATTACAAAATCAAATTTAGATTTCTATAATTAAAGCATTTAGAAAGAACAATTCAATAAATATGTTCTGATTTTTTTTCTTTTTCGTCCTTCACAGCTAATGCCCATTTAATTCTATTTATGTGTATATTTTCAAATAGTCCACTCTTTAGAATAAAACATACCACAGGGATTAAACAAATAGAAGATATTTGGACTATCTGAGAAACCAAATTGGTAGACTGGTGATCACTTGCCAAGATGAACAGGCACCAACTTGCTTTATACTTCACTAGATCCTTTCAGAATTCCCATTTCAGCACTCAAGTCCTACATTAACTGAAAACCTGCAGGCCAAAAATGGACTTGCCAGAATGCAAAATCAAGGAAAAATATAAAAAGCAGGAAATCAGGCAACATCAGCAGGCATGTTTCCAAAAGACTTAAAGGCAGACTGGAAAAGTATTCTGGTTGTTACGCTCATTTAAATTAAGGGGGAAAAAAGAAATTAAAAGATCTTACAGATGTTTCCGCAAAAAGGGAGGATTCAGTTGCATTCATGGTATATAAACTATGAATCAAACATCTCATATTAGTCACAAAGACTTTTAGCTCCGTGGGAAGATCAGAGTAAATGCTCAAATCCTCAGTGTAAATGTATGTCAAAATCAGAAGGAACAAAATTTTCAATAAGTAACTGATCTGACCTTTTAGGAAAACTTAAAGATGCTATTGAATGGGCATATCTTTTTAAGAGTAGTAAATGATGTCCCCGTCCTTTTGGATACTAGACTGGCCAAACCAAAAAGGAAAAAATAGCTATTTTTGATGCCAGTTAATACTGGAACTTATAGAAATGACAAAAAATGTCACAATATTAGAAACATTAAAGCAGACCTTTGGAGAATGGAATCAGAAATCAATAACTAGATTACCAACACTGTCATTAATAATGTTTGCTTCTATGGACAGACTGTCCCAAATATGTTAATGAAAGAATGAGAGATGTGGAACCAATTTTTTCTAATAAGCCAGAAAAATTCCAGAAGTGGAATTACAAATGACAGGCCAAGAGAATGATTTGGGAAAGAAAATTTGAAAAAGGGATCTTTCTTTTCCTTCCTTCCTTCCTTCCTTCCTTCCTTCCTTCCTTCCTTCCTTCCTTCCTTCCTTCCTTCCTTCCTTCCTTCCTTCCTTCCTCCTGAGGAGTGATGGCTCAATAGTTAAAGATGCTGAGCTTGTCAGCTGGAAAGCTGGCATTCCAGCTTCAAAACCTGACTACTGTGCAACAGGTTAGCTCCTCTTCTTTCCCCTGCACGTGTTCATCTAGTAGTATGAAAGCATGCAAATGCAAGTAGATCAATAGGTACCACTTCAGTGGAAAGGCAAGAACATGCACCTTGGCAAATGCTGGCCACATGACCACAGACAATGTCTTTGGACAAAAATGGCTCCCTCACCTGAGAAATGAAGATGAGTACTATATCCTAGAGTTAGACATGACTTGACAGAGAAACTTTTACCTTTACCTTTATTTATATCCCATGAGTGATATTTAGGAAATTATATAAATAGCAAATTATCAAACTTTTCAACATCTTCCAACCTCAAAAAGAAATGCACACTAAATTCATTGAAAACAGAGTTTTAGGACTGATTAGCTTAGTCTGAATATATTACATCCATCTCTCTCATTAATTTCCAATACTATGTCACTCTCAAAACACCTATATTAATTTGCATTAAGTATGGACATACATATTTGTGAATAAAATGCTTTGACATTTACTTTTGACTATGTCCAACCAGTTTTAAAATGTCTTTTCTTTAATTATATAGTAAATAAGCTCCTTTAGAATTGATGGAGCTTATTTCTAAGAAAACAGGATTAAGTTCCCATTGCAAGCACAAATAATCTCAAATCAAAGAAGGCTAGAAGGGTTCATATCCAAAGAGCTAGTGAAATAAGTGGATTTAAGTTAATTATGGGTTACTTATTCCTATAGATTTCATTGAAACTATGAATGTAAATATGTTTTAATTCTCAATCTGTTGTTAAGATGGTGGTCCAGATTTCTTGTTAAAATGATTTCTCAAAAGTGCAGATAAAAATAAAAGCATTTTCTATGCAGAACTGTATCCTAGAGCAGTGGTCTCCACCTTTCTGGCTTTGCAGACTGGTAGGAGAAGAGGGGATGTTCTGTGTGAGTGGTGGGTTAGTCACAAATGGAGCTGCACATGCTTGCCTGCTCACTGCATGTGAAAGCTCATCCACTGCTTCCGTGGGCTGGTTCTGAATGACCAAGCTCCACATGACAGAGTCAGTTCCTGTCCTGGGCCCATCTCCTACCAAGCTAGCAGTTTGAGAGCATTCAAATGCAAGTAGATAAATTGGTACCACTTTGGTGGGAAGGTAACAGAGCTCTGTGACATCATGTTGGCCACATGGCCCTGGAAATGTTTTCGGACAGCATTTGCTCAATGCCTCTATTCATTGCCTTGAAATAGAGATGAACATCATCGCCTATAGTGAGCAACTTGCATTTTTCTAATATTTTAAATAGTCTTTATAATGTGATCAGAGAACACTGGTTAATGAACAGATTACAAACATGCAGTATATTATAAATACATATATTCCCCTCAAATGGCATCTTCTCCACATATATGTCTTTACACTCTTCCATACACCTACCCTAGCATAGCATCATGGATAAAATGCTAGCACATGTGTATGTAAGAGTGTAAAGACATATATGTGGAGAAGATACCATTTGAGGGGGATATATGCATTTATAATAAACTGCATGTTTGCAATCTGTTCAATAATTACGTTCTCTATGGTTTAGATGTTTATTGCTTCCTTCAATGCTATAAAAAGTGCTTCCTAACTGTAAAATAAATGTTAGAATGCTAAAATCCTTCTTTACAATCCAAACAAGAAAAAAAAAGAATATTTTAAAATGGATTATTCTCCCACTCACATGTTGAGATATTTGTTTATCAACAGAGTATATCCAGGGGGACACATTATTTCTTCTGTACCATCAAGGCTATGGTGATCTATGTATAAAGGCTTTTCAACATCTGAAGCACATTAAAGGCTATATTGTTCATGTCTGCATCTCTTCAACTAAAAGCAACTTTTTACGGCTCGACATGGATATTTTGATGCAAGTTATGTGTTCAGATATTTATGAAGAAAATAAATGATCCAGAATTGTTCTTAGAAAGCAAAAGGAAAACTTTGAAAGGTAATGGTATTGACAGAGGGACTGACTGCAAAGAGAAGAATATTATCAACTAGTTTGCGGATGACTTTGTTCCCAGCCCTTGCCATCTCTTCTTTAAAAAAAAAAAAAAGCAAAGACCACATTATCCTTGTTCTCCAGCAGTGGATTTGACGCCTCCTGCACCAGGGCTGACTGATGATGATCCATGTCGTTAACACAGTGCCTTTTGTTGCAATAAATGACTCATGGCAGGGATGCTTGCTAAGGGTGACAGATTCCTTTGCAGCCTGTACAGTAAGAAGGCTGGAGCTTTGCTTTTGAAGTTGCTGTCAATGAAATAATTAGGAAAGCAAAGAAAATGTTTATAAATGTACAGTGGAAAGAAAAATGAAATTATAATAACGGTTGGGCAGATCAAGAGTTGTCTTTCTTTCCCATTGTTACAGTTATATCTAAACAAAAAACAAAAAAAATCCACAAGTGATTACCATAACAAGAATAAAGGATACACCAGACTTACACCAAGGTAACTAGTTTAGCTCCTTTAAAGTACAAAGGGGAATGCAGAGCATACACAGATCTATAATCCTGGAAGGCCTGATATACATTTTTCATCCAGTGTGGTCATTTTTATATAAATGGTTTAGTTTGAGTTGGGAAGATCTTATGGATATGCAGTGATCATGCTGTAATAGTTATAGGGCTACACTGTGTATACAAGTTCTGTCTTGTGATAATGATAATGTCAATTTAGCTATGGCAAACCTTGGTGGTCCATTGTTCCAAATAAATTTCTTAAATAATTTATTAATAAAAATATTTATTTAATAGTAACATTGGAGTACTTCTAAGAATATAAATCAAACAAGGGACAATATTCATTTTCCCACAAGCATAAAGGACTTTTAATTCGTTTATTTAACAATTCAACTCTTTCTAAACACTTTAAAGGTATTTATTTCCACATGTTTGGAAATATTTTGAGGTATATAAAGCTCCAGATATTTACTATAATCAGCAGAAATCACAAAACATAACCTAGCTGTATTGATATATCAGAGCTGAAAGGTAAAATACAAGATTTATCCTAATTTATCTTATAAGCAGAATACTTTTTCAAAATTCTGTATAGCCTTTATATAATTAGGCAACTTCATTTTATCAATATTCCAAGTTGGCCTTCATAGATGTGATAGCAGTAGCATCCCTCTGTGCTATGGAGATTAACTATGGTAAAACAACAGGGGTGGGATCCGACCGGTATATCTACTGGTTCTGTGATTTTATATTTTGCACCGTGGTCTCCCTTGGTCCTTCTCTTCACTAGACTAGCCATGCCCAGTTCCTGCAACCGTTTTTCATATGTTTTAGTCTCCAGTCCCCTAATCATCTTGGTTGGTCTTCTCTGTCCTTTTTCTAGTCTCAACATCTTTTTTATAGTGTGGTGACCAAAACTGGATGTAGTACTCTAGGTGTGGTCTTACTAAGGCTTTATAGAGTGGTATTAGTACCTCACTTGATCTCGATTGTATCCCTCTGTTAATACAACTTAGGATTGCATTAGCCTTTTTGGCGGCTTCTGCACACTGCTGGCTCAAATTTAACTGGTTGTCCACTAAGTCTCCAAGATCCCTCTCACACGTACTGCTTTTGAGCCTGGTTTCACACAGTCTATATGTGTATTTTTGGTTTTTCTTGCCTAAGTAAAGTAGGACTTTACTTTTCTCTACATTGAATTTCATTTTGTTAGATATGGCCCAGTGTTCTAGTCTGTCAAGATTCATCTGGAACTTGAGCCTATCTTCTTGGGTGTTAGCTATTCCTACCAGCTTAGTATCATCTGCAAATTTGGTAAGTTCCCCTTCTATCCCTCATCTAAGTCATTAATGAAGATATTGAAGAGTACTGGGCCTAAGACAGAACCTTGTGGCACCCCACTGCTTATTTCCCTCCATGTAGACTTAGACCCATTAAGGACTACTTGTTGAGTACAGACCCCTTTTTAACAGACCTCTTTTTAAGTGTGAATATAGAATATATCTGAGAAACCAAATTATTCATAAAAGTCTAAAGGCACTCATGTATCCAGATTACCCTATGGATGGAGTTCAGCTATAAAATAGTTATTATGATGGATTGTGTAAACTTTTAGAATAAAAAAATCCTGAACTCTTTTTATTTATCATGTGTTATAAGGTCTTTCAATACCAAACAGATTTCTCATTTCCAATAAATAAAGTTGGGGAAAAACTTTTGTCAGAATGACTACAGATTAATTAGAATATAAGTATCCTCATCCATCTATGGCTTTTGCATTAAAATATTTATATAAAATATTTATTCACATCCTGGCATTCTTACATGCACTGGGTTTGTAGATTGTGGGAAAGCTTTCCAAATGGGGAAGATTGTCTAAAACTTATATAACTCTGAGTCTGATCTTTGTCTAAGGAAACAGATACAATTTTAAATGTATAGGCCTATTTGCTTTGCCATGTCTTCTGGAGGACTGCCACTGCATACAAATTCAATGCTATATATTATATTTCCAGTTCAGGTTAAGTTGTATTATCATTTAATATTTTTAAATTTTTCCTTACAAATCTTACAAGGGAGACAAAATATGTCCAATATGTACATTTTATCCTTAAGAGTGTCATCAATCTCATCTGGGCTGCCTGGGATAGGAAGAGTCTCAGTTTTATTTTATTGGATCCTTTTATTTATGATCCTTACACTGGATTTTTTATACAATGTAATCAATTTTGATAAGAAAGTTAGAAAATAAAGTTTGTTTATTTATCCAATTTATATGGCTGCCCATCTCACCATGTGATTCTGGATGGCAAAATAAGTTAATAAATGGATTTAAAGGAAAACAGACATAGCTAAACAATCTCTATACTTTGTTTTATTTTTCAGATCACATAAACCATTTACCTTTTACTAATACAGAATAAACAATATTTACATTTTCTTGCCTTCATCAAGAATTCTTTTCTACAGTACCAAAATAAGCTCTTTTCCCCAAGGAGTTTATTTTTTTATTCATTTGTCAAATTTTGAGGCTACTCAAATCCATGACAGTTCCAAGAAGCTTGCAAATAAACAATATAGATGAAAAGATCAAAGCTGATCAGAAGAGCAGAACACTATTCATAAACCATATATAACTAAATATAAATATGTTGTTGGTTTGAGCTCTGAGATTGGCAAATTGGTTGCAAACATTTCATCCCCATTCAAGGAGACATCTTCAGCACACTTTGGATTATGCTTGTCTGGGGGATCTCTGGACCTTTCTGAGTCCTGGTCTGATTTCAAGTTGAGTGATTGATTGGCTACCTTCTTGTAGTAAGCACCCTCACTTTGAATAAGGCCCACTTCTGTTGTATCATCCACATACCTCACAATATGGTTGGTGGCAAACCTAGCACAATAGTTAGGGGTCACAGGATAAACACCAGCGAACTTAGGACATAGCCCTGAGGAGAACCTATGCTCAGGAAAATTGTGTTAGAAATATTAGTCCCAACTCGCACATATTGAGGCCTACCAATAAGAAAATCAAGAATCCAGTTACACAGAGGAGTATTAAAACCAAAAAGGCCCAGTTTGTCTACTAGATGCTAAGGAAAGATTTTATTAAATGCCAAACTGAAGTTGACAAATAGCATTCACACATGACTTCTTTCCTTTAAGTGTGCCAAGCTCAGATGGAGAACAGAAGAAATAGCATCCTCTGTAGAGCTTTTTTGTCCAATTTATGTCCAGGCTGTGAGGAGTTTGTAGCCCTCTTTCTGGCTCATGTAGTATACAGGTCATAAATGGAAGGCAGGCAGGTAACAATTGTTTTTTCTGCAGTTTTAACTATCCATTGAAGTCTGTGCCTGTCTTGTTTGGTTGCAGAGCCAAACCATACAGTTAGAGAGGTGCAGATGACAGACTCAATCACTTCTTTCTAGAACTTTGTAAAACTTTGTAAAACAACAGCTCCTTGGGCAGTCTGAGCTTTCTGAGTTGGCATAGGAAGAACATTCTTTGTTCTGCTTTTTTGATGACATTTTTGATGTTAAGTGTCCATTTTAAATCTTGAGATATTATAGAATCTACAAAGTTGAAGGTCTGTACTGTTGATACTGTGTTGTCTAATATTGCAAAAAGTGGTAGAATAGGAGGGCTTCTCCCAAAGCCTACTATCATTTCTACAGTTTTGAGTGTATTCAGTTCAAAATTGTTCCAGCACTACTACAAAGTTAAGTTGTTAAACCTTTTGTCTGTATGCGGATTAGTCATTGTCTCGAATGAGACCAATCACTGTTGTATCATCTGCAAACTTCAATACTTTAAAAGAGTGATCTTTTGAGATGCAGTCGTTGATATAGAGAAGTGGAGAGAGCACACGGGGGGCGGGGCTCTGCTAATTGTAGAGATATATGTGATTTTTGCCTAGCTTCACCTGCTGCTTCCTATCTGTTAGAAAGCATATGATCCACTTACAAGTGTGGTCAGGCATGGCTAGCTGAATCAATTTAGTTAGAAAAATATCTGGAATGATGGTATTGAAAGCCGAACTGAAGTTAACAAAAAGGACTTTTGCATGTCTTGGAGATTCAAGATGTTGTAGGATGTAATGCAGAGCCATAGTAACAGCATCATCTGCTGATCTATTTGCTCAGTAGATAAATTGCAAGGTGTCTAACCAGTGGTGGGATTCAAATTTTTTTACTACTAATTCTGTGGATGTGGCTTGGTGGGCGTGGCAAGGGAAGGATACTGTAAAATTTCCAGTCAGAGGTGGTATTTGCCGGTTCTCTGAACTACTCAAAATTTCTGCTACCGGTTCTCCAGAACTGGTCAGAACCTGCTGAATACCTCCTCTGGGTCTAACAGCAGTTCTGTGATAGTTTTCAGGTGGGCCAGCAGTAACCTTTCAAAGGATTTTCATAAATACGGATGTCAATTGGTCTGTAGTCATTCAGCTCCTTGATGGAGGGTTTCTTTGGCACTAGGCTGATAGTAGAGCATATTATTTTACTTTGATTGTTTAATTGGCAGGATCTGGAGTACATTCATCCTGCTTGATCAAACCAGATAAGCAGAGAAAATTTGAAGTGGTCCCTCTAATAGCCACATCCTACAATATATCATGAAGGGCTTAAGCATCTTGAATTAAATCTGGAGGCCAGCTGGCTATCAGTGCAGATCATAAAACACTGGGGGTCATCTGCACATAATGCAGTGCTTCTATCACTGCTTGTGCTGCTGCATTCTGGACCATCTGTAGCTTCTAGATGGTCTTCAGGCCAGCTCATACACAGTGCATCACATTAATTTAATTGTGAGGAGACCAAGGCATGAGTAACTGTCTGAATTGTCCACATTGAGGATTTTGTAAAGTCATTTACAAAGTAGAATTATGATTAATTACTTAAAGGACAAGCCAAGAGTTAAAGAAAGGCCTTTGACAAATTCTAAATCACAGAAACCCAAACCACTAAATATTTATCTGCAAGAGGATCTTGAATCATTAGTAAAGAAAATGACTTGTTTACAGAAAGTTTCAAGTTTATAAACTTCAATTACTTAGTTAAGAGGACCTTAACTTTGATATATTTAGTTATACATTTTTGATATATTTAGTTAAGAGGATCAGAGGCACCATAGAACATTAGTGTGATAATACCAGACTCAGAATTTTCTTAGAGGAATGGTACTCACAATAAATATTTCCTGCATTTTTCTAAATGGTCCTTTCCATGTTTCTTTACTTTTATGGTTTTGATACTGTTGCAGAGCATTAAGAATTATAACTGATTTATCCTATTTGCATGTAAGCCAAGAGATCACTCCAGTCATATCATTCCAAACTGAAAAAACAAATATAATAATTAACCTTTCGCCCCCACTTGGGATTCTCAGCAGCTGAAATAACAATGGTTTGCTTGGCTTAACTTAATGAGGATCCTTAGAAGCCAAGGATTTTTGAAGTAGGTCAGATAGAATTATTCTCGCTCTTTTTTTTTTGGTGTGAGAAGTGCTGTAGAACATGTAACAATTAAAAAAAAGAAAACACACACACACACACACATATATATGTCTTTGGGTAGAAGAATATGCCAGAAAACCCATACACACCAAACTTTCAAATGATTCTCTTCCCCCTTTATTTTCTAAAAGAAAGGAAAGTACACCCTCTCCATTTATTTGTTCCTTTCTTCCTTCAAAGGGAGGTAGTAAAATGCAAATATCTTTGAGACTTTTATTCACAAGGGGCACCTGTGTTTTCTTCTATATAAGAAAGTATTGGCTTGTTTCTCTGTGTATTTTTGCTTTACGTTTGTGTTTATATGAGCATTGGGCAAGTTGCATACACTCTGCTTTGAGTCATATGACTAGGCTGGTGAAGGGAAGAGGATCAAAATGGAGCAGTCAACAGCATTCTTAGCCATTGTCTAACAGCTTCTTCCAATTCTCAATACTCCCCCCTCCCTTCAGCCTTTTACAAAATCTACTCCACTTTCAAACATGAACCTTTTTTTGCTTCTTGGTCTTGTTCCATTTAGCTTTTGCCACCATCCTAAATCTGGTTCTGCTCAATCTCAATTGACAGTTATAGACAACACATAATGTTTTTCCAATATCCACTGGGACAGAAATGAGAAAAGGTGCTAGATCATCAGAAATGTAGAAGGCATCTGCCAAGTCTTAATATCAAGTACAACTCACTCCTTGAGTTCCACATTCCCATGAGACATAAGGGAGTGAGATAAGTAGCTATACTATAGAGAAACTAGAAGCCATACATACAAAGAAGTTCAGCATATAGTAGCACACAACACAGGACATCTCCTCAGCCCTTGTACAAGATTCATAGCTGATCCAACAGTTGACCTGTTGCTATTCAGAACTATAATTTCAGATGAAAAAAATCAATAAAAATCCAGACACATGAAAATATTATCTTGGGAAAGTGGGTGGAATAACATTTTCTGTGCACTGAAAAGAAATAGCCACAAGATGTGATTAAAAATAAGTCATTACAAAGGTTACAAGAGTGCAGTAAAATCTTTACCCATTTTTTATGGCTGTTACATATCTTTCCTTTTAGATCTTGCCCTGTAGGCACACCTGATATCAAGGTTGAGATGAAATGGTTAAATAATTTTTGGTCTCCCAGCAATAGCCACGTTATTGCTTTTGAAGAAGGAGCAGGTCAGAATAGGAAACAAGAAGTGTTATCAATGTCTTTTATTATCAAAGCCTTTGGCTGACATGTCTGGCAAGCACCAACTACTATTAGTTGTTTAGTGAGATGAAAAATCTTAAATTAGTTTCTGAATATGATACAATTGCAGCTTCTGAATATGATGCAATTGCAGCTAAGTAAAGGATTATTCTTTTCTTGAGCACTTGTAACTTGTGAAAGTCAGCTGTTTTATTCTACATTTGTATGAATAGTAGGTCTCTCTTCTCATGACATGAGTGACTCCTCTGAAGTACTTCACTTGTACAGATGGTGTTATTACAGATCTGAAGAGAAATCAGTTAACCTATTGATTCTCTCAGCAGAGGGCATTAAAGTTAGACTGATCCAACTTTGAAAATGCTAACTGGAGCACCATGGCTGTAGTCTGTTATTACAAATATGAAAGAGCCTCTATATCTGTAAAGATGAGCTTGATAGAATATTTTATACTAATATCAAAAGACCTACAGTATGTTCAGAGAATCTTAATGGGCAGGAATCCCATAAAAATCCTCTCTAGCCAATCAATTTCCTGAAATTCTTCAAGATTTTCATACTTCATGATAATATTCATAACTAAAACTTGTTTAATTTCTTTATTGTGTTATTTAAACTAGAAGACATGACAGGAACTGGATTAGGATGAGTTAGTTGCATATACTTTGTCATTTTACTAGTGAATTTAATAAAGCTATATGCATTCAATAATGCAAACTATAATCCAGTATTATTCTATCTACCCTAATAAGAGTAAAACAAAGTGTTTATTTAATTACAGTTAGGCTTTTGATAGACATATAAAAAGACAAAGGGTGTGCTGGTTAAACAGTATATGGTTAGTTGGGAATTGGGAGCTGTCCCCTTAAGGGAAATGCTTCATGGGAAATGTAGGTAATGCCTCATGGGAGATGTAGTTCATGTCATGTGGTCACATCTGTACTCCTGATTGGTCGCTGAATTGACCCTTGGTTGGGTTGGGAGGAGTTTTCTTCACTCTTGCCTTGACCCATCATCATGCTGGAGCATCCTTTGTTGTATCATTATGGGTTGAAGATAACCATATTTTCACACTATGAAGACGACTATGCAAAGATTGGACATTAGATGAATCTCAACATAACTGTGAGTTATACCTTGAGGATACCTAATACAGTCCAATAAACAAACTTTGTATGGAAGCCTTTGTAGTGTTTAACTCCTCATCCCAGGTATTTTGGAAAGATAAATATTGCTTGAGGCATTCCTGAGGTGAGACAAAGGGGCTTCATATAAAATTTCAGACTTACTAAAATAATAGTTATACCAAAGATAGTAAGATGTTGATAGATAGTATAATTACTATCATAGTAATTATAAATTATTTTGAGGTTGTTATCATCAATAACAAAAGCTTTGCCCAACTATCTGAATGATAGTTAGGAGCACTTGAGAAACTCAGAAATATTATGGCTACTATTATGTATACTAGGAAGTATTGTTGTCTTTTGACCCATTGCAGCTCATGTAATTTTAAAAATGAGTGAAGCTGGAGGACAGAATTGTTGTCAACATCCTAACAGTATGTTTATAAAGAGCAATTATGTTTAAATGAGTTTGTGTTGTTTCAATTCTTTCATTTGCATAACAGCTATCAAATAAGGAAAATAAAAATCTCTAAGTTCAAGAGAGCAACAAGAGACAATGCTATGACAGAGAGAGAAATGGACACTCTCTAAGTCTGATTTAAATAAATATATAGTATCTCTTTGCTGCTATTTAGTAATCATCTAGATTTCTTTTAGCCCATATCTAGTTTGTCTAAGAAGCATGGACATTGGCATAGTCGATAAACCATTTGCAGCTTTTGTGCTTTGAATACAAAAGGTAGAATACTTTCATATCAGAAGTCCTCTGTTTGCTAAGTACTACTACTTACAGAAAGGTTATTTATTTATTCAGTTTGTATGGATTCCCATTCAGCAAGTGACTCTAGACAGTAAATAATCATAAAACAATTAAAAGAATAAATTTCTATCATGAGTATAAAAGCTAAAAAAACATAGCAATTGAGGCGAATGTTACATTCATGGTTCTTAATACACATTTGGGGGTTCCAAATCTTGGCACATAACAAGGTCTTTAGACTGTTCCAAAAGGCATGGGTTTGGGCCCATTCTAATCTCTGGAGGGAGGATGTCCCATAGCTTGAGTGCATGTCCAGCTTGTAGGATTGGATGGTTAGAAACAACTGGTGAAAAAACCATGTCTTCAGATAAACAGGTTTAAGGATTTTAAAACTGGTAACTAGCACCTTGAATTGCACACAAAACCACTGGCAACCAGTGGAGCTCATGGAATAGTGGTGTCCCATGTGCTGAGTATTTGACATCATTTTCCATCCATGCAACTGCATTCTGCACTGATCGAAGCTTCTGAATGCTTTTCAAGGGCAGCCCCATGTATAAGGCACATTGTTCAAGATGGGAGGTCAAGAGACTATAAATGATAGTTGCTAGTGCTAATTCAAATTGCTCAGTTATTATTAGAGGCAGATCAAATGGCAATTAAGTTTACATAGCATCAAGGACCTTGCACTTTTGTACCCAAGGTTATGAGCCATAACTGCTAAGGGGATTGATTTGAAGATTATATTCAGTTGATGTTTTAGAACAAGGATGTTCTAGTTGTTTCTGACTCATCTCCATTTCAAAGTCGAAGAGCCAGCGCTGTCCAAAGAGATCTCCATGGTCATATGGCTGACGTGACTAAATGCCAAAGGTGCATGGAATGATGTTATCTTCCCACAAAAGGTGGTCCCTATTTTTCTACTTGCATTTTTACATGCTTTTGAACTGCAAGGTTGGCAGAAGTTGGGACAAATAATGGGAGCTCTCTCCATTATGCAATGCTAGGGATTTGAACTGCCGACCTTTCTGATTGACAAATTCAGCATCTTAGCCATTGAGCCACCACGTCCCTGTAAGGATGTTCTAATAATATGCTATTGATACATTATGATACATTCTTAGACAATTTTTAAATCTGTGAAACTATTTGCAAATACATATTTCTATAAATTATGTGCATTTTTCAGATTTAATACCATATTACAGAAAATACCATATTATAGAATACCATAATACCATATTACAGAAAACCTCACAACTGTTTTAAAGTTAAAAAAATGGAGAATAGCTTATCTGTATTATTTTCCTTTCCACTGGTTAGCCTTTTCCTATGAAGGCTTGCTTCAGTAAGAGTGCTGTGGATCAGGCAGATAATTAAGCTTTACTGCAACCAAAGGCCAATGGTTTAATATGACATATTAACATCACATATGACAAAATAAAATGCCCATGAACAAAAGTTAAAAAGAAGACATTTAGAGAAATGAAAAATAAAAAGTACAGGAATTGAGTAAAAAAACAGAGCAAAGCACACAATCAATTACAAAATTTACTGTAAGTAAATTCCAATAAACTTCTGATGGTGATAATTATAATGCAAACTTGGAAACTTCCTTTAATTGGTCACTTAAAAGAATGTGCACTGAGCCAACTCAAATATTTTAAAATGAAAGGAGTTAATTTTAATCCCTGTAATTTTGTGTTCAAAGTTGCTAATCCTTGGTAACTCTCTGCAATGTTTTCTAGCCAATATAGGTTTTCAGATTCTCAAAAAATAGTAAGGAAAATTGTATGCTGTGAAATTGTAACTCATCTTTTCTCAAAGTACTGCTATCCTTCCTCCCCTCTCAACATTCTAAGCTTTTGAAGAAGTTTGAAGTATCTATGCATGAAGTTGGAGAAGTAGAAGAAAGAGAGGAGAATAGAGGGGCACATTTTAGAAGCAAAATAAATAAATAGAAGTCTGCTGTGTATTTACTGTTCTTTATGTGCATGTCCAGAAAATCACATATTTGCCTCTTCTAGATACATGATGTTTTATATAATTAATTAGTAACAGGACCTCCACTAAATGTACCATATAAATACAAACGTATCCAGGTTCTTTCTCTTTTTTGTGTTACTGTTATGAGAATATAAATGAAGTTATATTTCTGACACTTCAGATTTGCATATCTGTGCAACTTGATACTGCATGAATAATTTTCAGTTTATGCTTGGACCATTTGTCCATTTAGCAATGAATGTCCTTTTTAAAAAACCTGGATGATTATACTTTAGATCAAAGGTATGAATCTGTGATGCTTTATGAGTTTTGAATGCTGTGTGGGTGAGATGATTTCTTTAAAAAATTCTTAATGAAAATTCTCATACCAGTTGTACACAAATATGCACCATCCAGTAGTTGCACATAAATAATTTCTGCAAAATAATAATGTTAGCTGTCAATGGCAGTATTATGCTAGATCAGATGCACACAATATCCAAGATATTTTACAGTGGCCAAAGCAAACAGACATAGGCATTTATAGACACACATCTAACTGTGCCTAAGAATCCTGTATTATAGAATCAGGCTAAAATCTTTACTTGTCAAAGAATACTATGCATTAGCCTTTTAATTATAGCTCTGCTATTCTTTATTGTGTCAGCAATTCCATAACAAAACTCCTATTTTTAGAAGCTTGAAATACTACTGTTAAAAATTTGCTTTAGGCAGAAAACTGGCATGTAAGTTTGTATGCATGCATTATTATTTTTAAGTAAAAATTACAAATATTTTAGGGGTTCAGTTGTTAGCATATTTGAAAATATATAAATTCTCTTTTATGCTTTTGGTTAGGTTACAAATAAACTCTATATTCATTTTTCAGAACTTAATAGTTTGATCCTCATGCATTCATAATCCGTGGGTCTGATCTCCCATGTCAAACAGACATGGTTTGCAATCTAACAATCTAACAATAGATCCAGTCTTGCAGTTATAAAAAAAAAGAAGCCAATGTGAAGAACTTCTTCATATAAAGGTGAGCCTGATCAAGTTATCTTCAAAAGATACAACTAAAGGATGGATCTATCACATGCTACTAGGAAGGGCTAACTTCAGGGGCTCACAAACCACATCATAATTTTGTCTTTCCATTCAATCATTCACTCACATCTGATTCTTGGAGACTCCCTGCACAAGTCTCTGCAGATTTCTTGGTAAGGTCTTCCAAGTGGTTTGCCATTGCCCCTTTCCTGGGTCTGAGAGAAAATAATGGGTCCAAGGTCACCCAGCTGGCTTTGAGCCTTGAACTCATAGTTTTCTGGTTTCTAGCCTGATACCTTAACCACCACACCAAACTGGCTCTCATACATTTTACTTACTAGTTTACTAATAATCCCACATTTGTAATATTATAATACCACTTGTCCAAGAAAAATCTAAAATAGACGATTTACTATCTACAAACCATCATCATTCAGTTACACAGTTACTGAATTACCATTCTTTATTTAAAGCATTCTGCTTGTAAAATGGAGTTATTTGGGGCCAGCTTGGGGCCCCAAACAGTCAGCGGGATTAAATAATCAGATATGTATTTGTACTATTTAATGATTAGTGTGAAAATGAAGCATTTGTAATTTAACTGTTTGTGATTTACTGCTCTATAACTAGATATTAGATGTCTTCACGTGTAAGTAACAATATAAAGAAATATGAAGATCCTTAAGGAGCCCCATTTATAAATAACGAAGAAAGCTAATGTAAAAGACATCAAATAACTAGCATTTATTTGTAAGCATATCCTTCTTTTCCATAACATTTTAACATGATAAATACATTGCTTTTCTATCTCTTAGATCACTATTTTATTCTGTCAAATGAAATGAATTTTAATTATTTAATCATGAATCTAGTTGATAAATTAACCAACTGATTAAATGTGCCTACACAAATTGTATATATAAACAAAATGTTCTAAATCTGAACCATATTTAAGTAACTTCAAAATCAATGGAACATAAGTTAGCTGTATTTTTTTTTATTTGAACTGGGTGGAAGCTCAATAGAAGTTGAGTATAATTTCATGCAGATGTTTCAACAACTAATACCTTTGAAAATAACAGTTTTCTAAGAACTTTTACACACTGTCAAATGTGCAAAGACAGATTTTAAAACCTGGCGAAACAGATTCCCTGAAAGCAATTTGCTGTATTTTTCACTGTGTGATTCGAACTTTGTGTTTGGGTGCTATTTAAGATGCTGGTTTTTTTACTTTTAAAGCTGGACATGGCATGGGGCCAGGTTATTTGAGGGACCATCTTTTCTCAATTACTTATATGCATCGTATCATATTTGACAGGAAAGACTTGAAGTAGATACTTCCTGCTAAGAAGTTTGGTTTGACAGGATTTAGGAGATGAACATTTTCTGCCCTGGCACCTGCCCTATGGAACATCATCACTTCCTGAGGTGAGGTTGGATCCAACTCTTATTGCCCTCAAAGTATATTTTTCATTAGACCTGGAGGCAGGGGTGGGATTCCACCAGTATAACAACTGGTTAGGTGATCGTGCACTTTGTGCGTGCACTGCACATTTAGAAAAACTCTACAGAAGTCCCTGTGAATAAAACAGCTGATGTGCAGCAAACCTCTCTGCTGTGCCAATCAGCTGTGCTCTAAACAAATGAAATAAAGCACAAGAAAGAGTGGATGGATGGGCCCACATGCTCGTCACAGCGAACCAATTTGCTCTCAGCTGATCTTTGGAGCAAGGGGTTCCTCTGAACTGGTCCGAACCGGTAAAATTCCATCCCTGCCTGGGGGGCTGTTCTGTTGGTTATTACTAACACCTGACAACAAGAACAAAAAAAATCAACATTCTGATTTTAACTTCTTGTAGTTTTATTCTTGTTTAATTCTTTAGATGTTTTAAGTGGTTTTAATTGTTTGTGTTATTGTACAGTGCCAAGAACCACATTGTGCAAAATGAGCAACTATATAAATTTAATAAATAAAATTGTTTTTGTCATTTGATTTATCCCTCTATTTCTGGCAGAGAAACACACCTCTCCTTTCCTACTGTATATTATATCAGGCACAGAGAGTATTTTCTCTGGAGAAATACTACCTCACTATTCTCCCCAAAGCAACTGTTTTAGTTGAGATTTAAGAATCATCAGTTGCACTCTGTTAGTGACAACATACTTGTTCAAGTCAGTTTCTCCCAGGCCTGCATCCTCTAAGAAGAAGACAGGTGTGTCATAAAGGTATCTTTCCCTCTAGGATTTCCTCCATCCCAGATGCTGTTTGATAAAGTTTTGGCACTTCAACTGTTTGTCTGTTACTAAGAAACAGTAGGTGGGGATTCTTTCCACATCTTAACTTTGGGAAGTTTCATATTGAAATTCACAATTATGTTCCATTAACTTTGAGAGACAGCTAGAGCAGTGTGATAACTAAGACTATTTGGCGGGGGAAAGGGAACAGAGAAGGGACGAGGATTAGTGAGATTTTGACAATGAACCAGCCAATGAATCAAATGATAAGAGGGAAAGTGCTGGTTGGCTTATGTAGATATTAAAAGTTATTTCTCTACACCAGGGTATAGCATGCTGGCTCAGGAATTCTGGGAGTTGAAGTTCACAGGTCATAAAGGGGCCATATTTCCCCACCCCTGGTCTACACAGTATTCTTTCTACTCAGCGGTGAAAAAGTGGGCAATATCCCACATTACCACAGATCTTTCCTTCCCACCAATGTATGGGACAAGCTGCAAGTCTTCAGGAACTGGTTAAAATTACGTTTGCTCATCACCTGTGCAAAATGAATGCCCCCTCCCTTCCTATTGCAGTAATAGAGTACGTATGGATTCAAGTGAAGCCATCTGGTCTCTATAGGTGGCTGTTTTCTCAACATATTCCTTTCATTACAATTCTGTTTTGATCAATGAAGAGAAGTCCAGCAATGCTACTTTGTCAGGATGAAACACTGGGTTTGCTGCTATGGGAAACACAATATACCAAAAGAGCTTATCTGGTGCAGTATAGAAAACAATGGCTTAATGAATATAATAAAAAAAATCAAAATTAATTTGAAGCTATCCTGTCAAACAATAGTGAGGTTTTTCAATTGAAATGGTAAGTTGAATCAAATATTTATATTAGCCTGTTTAGAACAAGATTAGAAAATTTATATTTATATCTTTACCTCATTCTTATGCAAGTCGGTTCTGTGCTCTGTTTTCTGAAATGTGATGGAGACTACATGCCATTGTATCTTCAATGAAGCCAGATTTTTAATTTTTTCCCCATAAGTATGTATTGCATCCCTACCCTCACTCCATGTTATCTTCAGGTTCTAGAGAAAAAGTTCTCTCATTCCCCAAACATGTTTCAACAAAATCAATGTGAATTAGTTTCCTGTGAATTCATGCAAGACTAAAATGTCAATCCTTGAAGTGGTCATGAGAAAATAAATGCTAATTAGAAAGATTAGATTTTCTGCCTTGTGGTATGGAATGGAAATCTTGTTTCGATCACCAGTCAAAAAGAATCACAGATATCTGGTGAATTAATCCTGGGAGGATGAGGAGGAAGAGGCATCATCATCATCATCATCATCATCATCATCATCATCAACAACAACAACAGCAACAGCAACAGCAACAGTGGTATATTCATGTTAAAGCCAGAGACTTTTTCCCCCTGGACTGCCCAGGGCATGGACTATTAGCTTCTGCAGTTTTCTCACTCCTTGTCCCTTTTTTTATTCCAGCCTTTAATCCCAGCCTTGGCTTGTTGCGCTTCAAATTGAAATATCCTGAACAGATGTAAAAACACATGTGAGCCACTGCTCGCAAGCTGTGCAAAGCTTTGTTTCATCTGCTGATGATGTGAGCCTAAAGGAGATCTTTTTAAAATTTCATCACTATTCAAAAGGATAATTAATACGTACCCCCAGGCTTTGATTATGCTATACCCAGTGTGTACTGCTGGTACAGAAATAATGAGGCTCTCATCAGGCCGAATGAACACTTGCAGCAAACATTCAGTTTCCATAAGAAATTTAAGATTCAGCAGGGGTACCATGTAGGTAGCTTAATCTAATTTTAATTTGTAACACAATACAATAGATAAGATCATTTGTTTGTAACCAGTGCAGGCATTTTGTTTACATGAAACCCCAGTCAGCATTCAGCAGATGGTCTTTTTAAAGGCTTAATTGAAGTTTTCTAATCTAACATTTTCCCCTTCCATTATGGATTTTTTTAAAAAAAATATGAGATAATAATAATAATAATAATAATAATAATAATAATAATAATAATAATAATAATAATAATATAAAACCATTGTGTGGAAAGGTACAGTATCTTGGAAAAGGGCAGGCCCTTGTTACCTACACCAGATAGGGAATTGGAGGTTTTTAGTACTAAGATGCTTGCATAGAACTGCGATAGAAAGGCTGACACCAAATGGTGTTTGCTTGAATGCTTGAAAGAGACTTCTAAATGTTGCCTCCCTCCTCCTCTTCCATGACCACAACTATCACAACTACTACTGTACTGTAAAACAACTTCATCTCTCTTGTATTCACACAGTGCCTCTCTTGCCAACAATTTCTGTTTCTTTTCACTCAAGACTAGCTTTTCTGCTCTGATACTAATATTTTCCCCCACTGGCTTTAATTAGCTTCTGGCAACTGTTTTGTGATAGTCACATATTTAAAAATAAGATTGAAACATGTTTCGGTGCTTTGCACATATTTAACAATTATTTTGAAAGCAAAAAAATGTAGTCAGTCTCCCCTGGTTAATTGTTACGATTTGAGGATCATTATGAACAATTGGAAAGAATGGCAATGGGTTAGTTAAAATTAAGTACCTTTGTATGATATTTGTTGGGAAACCAGGGGTAACTTATATATGTTCAGCTTGGATCTCATTTAATTCTCTCAAGGGATGTTACCATTCACCAACTTTCTTCAATTCTTCTTGACCATCTGTATGGGTTTCCGGTGTTTAATGAAGCTTTCACCTTAGTATGAATTGCAACACAATTTAAGGCAGGTTTAATTGATTCAATGTGGCATATTGATTGAACAGATCCATGTAGCACATGTCACAGCTGAATGGCTTATAATATACTTAGCTCAAAATTCACTTTTACTGTATCTCTGGTAAAACCACTTTAGGCAATTTGGCAAATTAATGTGTCAAACTGAAAGCTCAATGTAAGAAATGAGTCACTGAGCTATATATGAAACACAAATATCCTACTAATATCTTTTTACTGATTAAATAATTTCCATCATTGGAATGAGGCGATGCAATTCGTCTGGCGGTGTAGCATCTTTGCACTGCCCCAGAATGTCCTCTGGAGTACTCAGGATCAGCCATAGTGAGAAAGAAGAAGTTTCCATTGCATTGCAGATGTCCACTGATGTAATTTTGGATTTCACTTTATGTAGAACTATCTTTAGGCATTGCTAATCCAGAGCACACAATAGTATGTGAATGACGGCTTCCAAGTGATTTGGGATCCTGACATTGGAGAATCCTGGTTTTCAGGAAAGCTAAGGGCTATTCTTTTCTGTACGTATTCATGCTGGATGCACAAACATCTATAGGAAAGCGATGTTATTTTGACTGATGTTGACAAGCCATGGAATTTAGCCAGTTCTTAGATTTAATAGCATCCAAACAAAGGTTATGCCAATTAACATTCATTTATTGAGATTTAATTGAGCTAGGGATTGGCCATATTATTTGTGGATGTTTTTCCAAATGCATCTGGAGATTGGGGGAAGTATGGTTGTATAGGTAAATGCAATGTAGAAGAAAAAAATAAAGAGTATTGTTGGAACATGCAATTATGCATGTAAAGATTATTTCATGCAGTTACTATTGTTATCCCTCTGCAGTTTAAGAGTTACATTTTATTTGCTTTATTTTATTTATTAATATTGGTTCAACTGTTTTCTCATGAAGGAATCTTAATCACTTCCACTGAAAACAACATTACTACATTTTACAGTCATGGGTATATTACAAGATTTGCAAAAATACAATGGATATACCATGACTTATACTCTCATTGCAAAAGGCAAGTTCCAAAAGGCAAGTTTCTTTCCCAAAAATTTAGTACAAGGTAGAAATTATTGCTGAACCACAGTTGGCAAGCTGAATATATAAACACAAAGAACTTATTCCTCTGGCTATGTGAAAGAGGGGAACAGCAATATATACTGACATATAGGTTTACTCACACCAAAACTCTGGAGCAACTAGAAGCATATAAATTCAATAATCATTCCAAAATGTGGACCATGAGCCCTGCCATTTGCAATCTTCCAAGCATACAAAGCAGAAAGTGAGTCCATTTTCTATGTCCTTCATTGACTGTTGAACAGTCAGTTGGCTAGAAAGCAGAAAGCAATTTAAGTCCCCTTTCTTTCAATGCTTTTGAGTCCATGTGTAGTCCAGAAGCATTCTCAGGAAAGGATATAGAGCTGGTGGATGCCTCCTTTCCAGTCCTACAAATATAAATAAATAAATATATATAAATATAAATATATATATATATATATATATATATATATATATATATGTGTGTGTGTGTGTGTGTGTGTGTGTGTGTGTGTGTGTGTGTGATGTCCCCTCTTGGGAATTCAAACGAACAAACGGAAAGCAGCCATTTCACAATCAAATCAAACTAAAGGGAGTAACGTTCTCATTCAAAACTGCAAGCAAAACTGTTAGGACTCCCTTTTGAAATTCAAACAGTCATTTTGTTCCTGGCGAAAGGCACTAGCTCAGCTGTGTCCTTTTATACCCATTAAGGCAACGTGCTAATTAACTGGCTTGCCCATCAGATTAACGTTTCCTGGTTCTGACGTCAATCCACGATCTAACAGTCATCAGATTCAAAGTTCCTAACAGGATTGGTCCTTCCAATCACAACACTATCCCCCACCTCAGGGCCCTTCCCCCGAGTCTTACATTCAGGATGTGGTTTTGAAGGGAATTCTGCATGATATCTTCGAACAAGATCTGGGGCATGTACCTTGGCCACATCCTGCCAATAACGAATCTCCGTTTCATTTTCTAATCTTCCCACAAAGTACTGGAATCGTCCCTTTTTCCATCGTGAATCATAAATTCCAACCACTGTAGTATCTGTAACAGGTTCAGTGCGGGGCCTAGATGTGAAACGTACCAGACCTAAGGCCTCCTTAAGGTCAGGTCTACCCTGTTTTCCTGACGAGCCAAGAGTGGTTTCAGGTACGGGTCTGTGGTTCCCTCTCCGATTGCAGGAATTAACAAAATGTCCCAGACCCCCGCAATAAAGGCACAAGCCTTCCTGGAACCGTCTCGAACGTTCCCGTGCTGTTAAGCGAGGGCGGAGTGCTCCCAACTCCAACAGCTCCTCTGTCTTAACCATGGGTTGGAAAACTCTCGGTGGCGTGGGTTGTGCACGAAAAAACAAAGATGGTTCCATACCGAGCCGTTTGCGTCCACGTTGCTGTAAACGAGCTTCAATTCGTAAGCACTGAACTATCAATGCATCCAAAGTTAAAGCCCTCTCTGCATGGACCAGCTCATCTTTGATGGCATCAGACAGGCCTTCCTGGAATGCAGCCATATGAGCCGGTTCGTTCCAGTTGGAGTCCAAACACAGCACCCGAAATTCTGCAACGTATTCCTGAAGGGAACGTTTCCCCTGAGTAATGTCCCGTAACCGTCTATCCACAGTTTGTATCTTAATTGGGTTCTCAAACATAACCCTTATTTGTTGCAGAAAACCCTGAAAGTTATCCAATAATGGGCTATCTTGAATTAACAAGGGAGTAGCCCATTTAGCAGCCTGCCCAGATAAAAGGCTGAGAATGAATCCCGTCCTGGCCCGATCATTTGGAAAGTCTTGAGGCCTCAAGGACATAAATAATTGAGACTGCGCCAGAAATGCCGGAAACATGTCCATTTGCCCAGAAAATTTCTCCGGCATGGATACTGGGCTTTTCCTCACAGGAGGGGCAGGGGGAACAGCAGCAGGGCTTGATAAGCTGGAAACATAATTCAGCAATTGTGTTACCTGATTCTGAAGCGTCACATTGCTTTGCAGCAGCTGATTAATTTGCTGTTGCTGCTGCTCGACCAGGTTCTGCAGCTTTTTTGTATCCATCTTGATTTAAAGATGATTTGTTTTTCAGGCTTGAAAGCAAAAAATGTAATGTCTCACCTATAAGCTCAGATGAGCAGACGAAGTTTCAAAACTCAAAATATTCAAACGTAAAACAACACCGAATTCAAAGGAATAAATTAACTCAGTTGTCCAGTCTTTTGGCAGACTTCCCGGAACCTGTCAGGCAAAACAGAAATTATCTGGTCTCACAAAGACGCTGCAAACGTATTCCTCTCGACTGGTCACACGCAGCAGATGATTTATAAATCCATCTTACCCGAAAGATGGTTTGTTTGTTGGGCCAGGAACAATAATGTTATGTCCCCTCTTGGGAATTCAAACGAACAAACGGAAAGCAGCCATTTCACAATCAAATCAAACTAAAGGGAGTAACGTTCTCATTCAAAACTGCAAGCAAAACTGTTAGGACTCCCTTTTGAAATTCAAACAGTCATTTTGTTCCTGGCGAAAGGCACTAGCTCAGCTGTGTCCTTTTATACCCATTAAGGCAACGTGCTAATTAACTGGCTTGCCCATCAGATTAACGTTTCCTGGTTCTGACATCAATCCGCGATCTAACAGTCATCAGATTCAAAGTTCCTAACAGGATTGGTCCTTCCAATCACAACATATATATATATAAATTTTATGGCATAAATCAGAGATGGGGAACTATTTAGGAATTCTGGGAGTTGAAGTCCACAAGTGATAAAAGGACCATAGTTCCCTATCCCTGGCATAAAAAATCCTTTTATAGCTAATTATATCAGTGTTTCCAGTCAGAGAACAAGTTTATTTTGGCATTTATTTCAGGAAAACACAGATAAGAAGGTGGACACATGTGGGTGTGCACACATACACATACATAACACAATAATACTTATCCATGGGATTTTGTAGCCTTAAATTGCAAAAGATTCAAAACATTGATTAGAGTTATGAATATTACATGACCCCAAAGGAAGTTAAAATTAGTGTTTGCAAATCCTTGAATTTGTTGACTTGATTAAACTAAGAAAATATAGAACTCATTTTTTTGTTTTTGCACATGGATTTTTTGTAATGTAATAATATTGATTGGAGTTTTACTGTATTGCTAAACTGTTAAAATACTGAAGTTTGCAGATGACACAACAGTGATTGGTCTCATTCGAGACAACAACAAATCTGCATACAGATTGCCTCGTGGTGTAACTGGAACAATCTGGAACTGAACACATTCAAAACCATAGAAATGGTGGTAGACTTTAGAAAAAACCCTCCCATACTAACCCTCCAATACTAGACAACACAGTATCAACAGTAGAAACCTTCAAATTTCTAGGTTCTATTATATTACATGACATAAAATGGACCCCTAACATCAAAAACTTAATCAAAAAAGCACAACAAAGAATGTTCTTTTTGCGCCAACTCAGAAAGCTCAAACTGCCCAAGGAGCTGCTGATACAGTTCTACAGAGGAATTATTGAGTCTATCATCTACACTTCTATAACTGTCTGGTTTGGTTCTGCAACCCAATAGGACAGACACAGACTTCAGAGGATAATTAGGATTGCAGAAAAAACAATTACTACCTACCTGCCTTCATTCGAGGACCTGTATACTGCACGAGTCAAAAGGAGGGCTGTGAAAATATTTACAGACCCCTCACATCCTGGACACAAACTGTTTCAACTCCTTCCCTCAAAATGATGCAAAAGAGCACTGCACACCAGAACAACTAGACACAAGAACAGTTTTTTCCCAAATGCCATCACTGTTCTAAAAAAATAATTCCCTCCACACTTTCCAATTATTTAGAAAGTCTGCTCTGCTATTACTGTTAATCTTCTCATCACTCCTTATCACCCCTCCCCTCCCACTTGTGACTGTATGGCTGTAACTTTGTCGCTTGTATCCTTACAATTTATATTGACTGTTTTCTAGTATGATTTGATTGCCTATTTGTACCCTATGACTATATTAAGCATTGTACTTTATGATTCTTGACTCTTGACGAATGTATCTTTTCTTTTATGTATACTGAGAGCATTTGCACCAAGACAAATTCCTTATGTGTCCAATCACACTTGGCCAATAAAGAATTCTATTCTATTCTAGTATGCACTATAGCTATTGTGGATATGATAGCTGCACACTATAATTCATGATGGTATAAAAATGCACTTTTGTCCTATATGACAAGCCTGAAACACAGTCCTATGTAACCTTTGTTGCTGTAGATGTTAATGATAGGTTGAAAGTATCCTAAGTAGGACTCAGAATTGTGCTGTGGGCTATGAAAGCCATTTAAAGGAATTTTGGCCTTTGCTGGCTAAGTCTTAACCATAAATCCTTAAGTGAATAATGGGGGACCTAACTAAACTGAATTTGATAAATTAACTAGTAATAGTTGCTAAATCTTGTGGATTGGGAAGGGAATGTCTCTCATCCAAAATAAAGTGGTTTGTGGCAGTGGTGGGATTCAAATTTTATTACTACCAGTTCTGTGGGCGTGGTTTGGTGGGTGTGGCAGGGGAAGGATACTGTAAAATATTCAGTCAGAGATGGTATTTGCTGGTTCTACAACTACTCAAAATTTCTGCTACCATTTCTCCAGAACTGGTCAGAACCTGCTGAATACCACCTCTGGTTTGTGCTGTTGCTAAAAGTCCATGTTTTAGGATTCTCGTTGATTTTCATTTTCATGAGACAGAAACTAAGACCTAAGAAGTTTATTTATTTTTTAACTGAAGACCTTGAAACTGGCTTTGCTGATGGATTGAATTAGTTATATTGTCTATGTATCTAGGGCAGGAGTCTCAAAATCACATCATCATGGCAGCATCACATGATGTATTGGGACTATTTCCCCTTCACTAAACTGGGTGTGGGGTGGCCTGCAGGCCGGGAGTTTGACAGCCCTGATCTAGGGCATTCAAATTTATTTGTTGTGGCTACATAATCACTTCCCAATTGAAAATCAGTTCTATATTATTTGCCAATGTCCAGGAAAGGGGATTACAGTGAACATGACTCAGAGGCATTTTCACAGAAGAGGTGACAGCAGACCCTCACTCCTTTTTTACAATCACATTCTGAGGGCTTCAGGAGGCCTGGTGATGACCTGACATTACCAGTAGAACTGAATATGTTAGCATTCCTATTCCATTTTTGGGAAGGATTTTTGGAGGACTGTTACAATGAAAGACTGCCAAAGATTTATCATGCCTACTTCAGAATATATGTATATGTATATGTATATATGTATGTGTATATATATATATATATATATATATATGGATCTTTGGTTGTTCGGGTTTTCTCCCGCATAAGATTCGAAGTATCTAGGCAATGTTTCGATGAAGTCTCATTCATCATCTTCAGGCTTCTGTCTCCGGCTCTGTGCTTCTCAGAGTGATGTGAGATTGCAGCTGCTTCTTCCTTTTAACTGCTAGTGGGGGTGTGACTTGATTGGGTGGGGGCTTGGCTGTGTTCTGATTGGGTGGGTGGGTGTTCTCATTGGTAGGGGGTTTGGCTGTGTTGTGATTGGTTGGGGGGTTGGCCATGTTCTGATTGGCTGGAAGAGTGTTCTGTTCAGGTGGGGGCTTGGTTGTGCTCAGGTTAGTCTTAGTTGCTGGGGGATTTGAGCTGGTGAACTGTGATCCTGCTGTTTGGCTTCGAGTTCGTGGTCGTGCTGCATCTTCATGGTGGGTGTAAGTTTGCTTCATGTATGGATCGGAGGGGTTTGAAGTGGGTAGTGGTGCAGCTGCAGTGCGGCTTCTGGTCCGTGGTCGTGTCTCATCTTCTGAGTGGGTGTGAGTCTGTTTTCTACGTGGAAGTGTGGTGGTGGCATCTTGTGTGGCTCTCATGGGTGTGGGTCTGGTGTCATTCTTCATGTTAGGTACTCTGTTCATGAGGGCGGGTTTCCAAATGGCTGGTAGGCGGGAGGTGTCATCTCGTTTATTCATGCTGTGTGGGCGTTTTTCTATCTCTATGGCTTCTCTGATTATTCTGCTGTTGAAGTGTTCGGTTTTGGCGATAATTCTGGTATTTTTAAAGTCAATCTCATGTCCTGTGGCTTTGAGGTGTTGGACCAGGGAAGAGGTCGGTTCTTCTTTTTTGATTGAGTTCTTATGTTCTTCGATGCGTGCACTTATTCTTCTGTTAGTTTGTCCAATGTATGTGGTGGGGCAGGCAGTGCAAGGGATTTCGTATACTCCTTGGTTTTCTAATTCAATTTTGTCTTTGGGGTTTCTTAGGATGGTGGATATTTTTCTGTTTGTGCAGAATGCTGTTTTAATGTTGTGTTTTTGGAGGATATTGCTGATTTTGTCTGTAGTGCCTTTTATATATGGGAGGAGGGCTTTGCCGTTCTCTTGTTCTCTGTCTAGGATTTTGGTTGGGGTTTCTTTTTGGATTAGGTGGGTAATCTTCTTTCTTTGGAATCCATTGGCTGTTAGTACGTTGGTGAGAGTGTGTAGTTTGGTTTTTTGGTGTTGTTCATCGGCTAAGCATTTTGTTCTGGAGATGAGTGTCTCGGCTACGGAATTGATCTTTGCTGGGTGGTGGTGTGAGAGTGCAAGTAGATAGAGGTTTGTATGCGTTTTCTTCTGGTAGATGGTGTGTCCTAGGCAGCCATTGGATCTTTTGTATACCAAGACATCTAGGAAGGGAAGTTGATTGTTGGCTTCTGTTTCCATGGTGAATTGTATTTTGGGGTGTAGGCTGTTGAGGTGTGTGAGGAAGTTGTTCAGTTTTTCTTTCCCATGTGGCCAGATTATGAAGGTGTCATCTACGTATCTGAGCCAGAGTTTGGGTTTGTGGTCGTATTTTTCTAGAGCTTTTGTTTCAAAGTGTTCCATGTAGAGGTTTGCGATGACAGGTGAGAGGGGTGATCCCATGGGTGCTCCTTCTATTTGTTTGTATTTTTGTCCATTGTAGGTGAAGTATGTATTGGATAGGCAGTGGTTGGTCAGATCTAGGATGTGCTTGGGGGGGTTGTATTTGTTTTGGATGGCTGTCAAGGCTTCTTTTATTGGCACTTGGGTGAAGAGGGATATGACATCGAAGCTTACTAGTAGGTCGCTGGGTTGTAAGTTTTGTTTCTTTATGATCTCGATGAACTGGAATGAGTTTCTTATGTGTGAGTTGATGGATTCTGCATAGGGCTGTAATTGTTTGGCGAGAAATTTGGCTAGGTTTTGTAGAGGTGAGCCTATGGAGCTGACTATTGGTCTTACGTGGGAGAAAACCCAAACAACCAAAGATCCATATATATATATATATATATATATATATATATGTTTTCTGAGGTTCTCGCGGGTATTTGTATGTGGATCTTTGGTTGTTCGGGTTTTCTCCCGCGTAAGATTCAAGTATCTAGGCAACGCTTTCGATGAAGTCTCATTCATCATCTTCAGGCTTCTGTCTCCGGCTCTGTGCTTCTCAGAGTAATGGAGATTGCAGCTGCTTCCTCCTTTTAACTGCCAGTGGGGGTGGGACTTGATTGGGTGGGGGCTTGGCTGTGTTCTGATTGGGTGGGAAAACCGAACAACCAAAGATCCATATATATATATATATATATATATATATATATATATATATACACACACACACATATATATATATATATATATACACACACACACACACACACACACACATACATACATACACACACACACACACATACGCATATATATATATATATATATATATATATATATATATACACATATATACACACACACACACACACACACACACACACACACACACACACACAGATTCATATCAAACTTTATGAAGTCTCATTCATCTCTTCAGGCTTCTGCTTCGCCCACATACACAGAACCTATATATATATATATATATATATATATATATATATATATATATATATATATATATATATGTTATGACTCAGAGGTTTGAGCCTTCGATTCGGAATCATCTTCCTACCCAGGACCTTCCTCCCTAGTTGTGCCTCAGGTGTCGGCAGATAATCAGGAGAGAGTGCTGGAGTCTTTGGCTGAGGATCAAGCCGAGGAATGCTGGTTTGATGCAAGGCAAAGACGCAGGCAGAAGCATGAAATGCAACATAAAAGGAAATGTCAAATCAGGGACTGACTTAGACTGACACGCCACTCAGGAAATAAAAGAGGGCATGTTAGCTCTGAATCCTCTTCGGGACAATTTGTTTATTCGGGATAGCAGCTTTGAAAAATTCTCTGTGCAGCTTTTGCCTTTTGATTTATGGTCTTGTTTGTTATTGGACTTGGCAGGCAGCTTTTGGAAGACTGCCAAGGACTTCTCCAGTCAAAGGAATTTAACTCTGTTGTTCCTGGTCCTGTCTGTTTATTTATATTCCTTTGAAAACTTGGACTCTCACCTCGTGGTCACAGGTGAGACAGAACATCTTTGTCCCGAACCAGCAAATACCATCTCTGACCAAGATGGAACAACAACAGCAACAGCAGCAACAGCAGCAGCAGATTAATCAACTTCTACAAGATAACCAGGTTTCGCAGCAACAAGTCACTCAGCTGGTTAACCATCTTACACTGCTGCAAGCTCCTGCTGCTCCTCCTGCCCCTCCCCATAGGAAATGCCCAGAAGCTGTGCCGGATAAGTTCTCTGGGTAGCCTGAATGTTCCCGGCTTTTATGGGACAGTACCAACTGTTTATGGCTCTGAGGCCCGAGGATTTTCCTGATGACCGGGCTTGGGTGGGGTTTGTTATCAGCCTTTTGTCGTGATCGGCTGCCAGGTGGGCCACTCCTTTGTTGGTGCAGAATAGTCCCTTGCTAACGGACTATCAGGGGTTTTGGCATCACCTGAGACTTATGTATGAGGACCCCATACGGGCTTGGACAGCATCCAGATGCCTGAGGGAACTTCGCCAGGGGAAAGGCCCCTTGCAGGAGTTCATTTCAGAGTTTCAACTGCTCTGCTTGGACTCTGCATGGAATGAGGCTGCTCAAATGGACGCTTTCCAAGATGGTCTGTCGGAGGACATACAAGACAAGTTGGTGCATGTGGAGCTGGCCCTGACCCTTGATGCTCTGGTGGTGCAGTGTTTGCGCATTGACGCCCGGCTTCAATGGCGCAAGACTAGATGCCCAGTTCTGGAGCAGCCATCCACCTCAAGGCCACAGCATCTTGTACAACCAGTGCCCCAGGTCTCCCTCAGTGCCGTGGCCAGGGCCGAGGAGCCGATGGAGTTGGGTGCAGTCCAACCTCGTTTGACGGCCCAAGAACGTACCTGGACACTTCAAGGAGGCTTATGCCTGTATTGTGGAGGGCCTGGGCATTTTGTGAATTCCTGCCCTGGTAATTAATGGGGGGTACGCAAGCCTGTGCCTGAATCTAGACTTGATCAGTCAGGAAACGGGGCAGGCCTGGCCTCGGGGAAACCCTAGATCGGGTACATATCAACCACCCGCCCGAAGTAGCAGAGGTGGACTCTGGATCCCCTCAACATTTACTTCTAGACACTCGGGTTTTCTTGCTGTCCCGGTCGGAGGGGATTCCTGCAATTGCGTTGATGGACTTGGGGGCTATGACCAATTTTATGGACCAGGCTTTTGCGGCTCATTTTAATGTTCCTCTGGTTTCAGTGTAGCCGCCAATAAAGGTTGAGACAATTGATGGATGGGAACTTCGTGCTGGACCTATTCGCTTCACTACCCAGCCATTGCACCTGGTCATTGGGGACCATGAGGAGGCGATTAGTTTTTACATCACTGCGGACCTCCATCTCCCCTTGGTCCTCAGAATGTCCTGGCTACAGTTACACGATCCTCAGGTGGCATGGGCGCAGAATGCCATTTCATTCCCGAGTTTTCAGTGCATGGACCATTTACGACACACCTGTGCTGGCCAGGACATAGCCGCCCCCACCATCTCTGTACCTCATGAACTGTCCAATTTCTCAGATGTATTTAGTGTGAAGGAAGTGGATCGGTTACCCCCGCATCGACCTTATGATTTTCCCGTTGACCTTCTGCCCAATGCCCCACTACCCAAGGGACGCCTGTATTCTATGTCTGAGCCCAAATTGGCCATCCTTCGTGATTTCTTGGAAAAGAATTTGGCCCAGGGCTTTATCCGGCCATTGTCATCTCCTTTTTCTGCTCCCGTTCCTTTCGTTAAAAAGAAGACAGGAGACTTGCGCTTGTGCGTGCACCAGAATCTTTGGCCATTATCCAGGAACCAGTGGATTTGCGGACTCGGGTACGAGAGGCACAGTGCTTGGACTCTTGGCCACAGCAGAGAATGGGGGAAATTGGATCTGATTCCCCATGGACTTTGGAGGAGGGCTTACTACAACATCGTGGCCAGTTGTACGTGCCCACAGGGACACTTAGAGCCCTTATTATGACTCAATGTCACGACAACCCTGCTGCCGGCCATTTTGGGTTTTTTAAGACCCTTCATCTTGTCACACAGACTTTTGGGTGGCCTCAAGTCCGGCATGATGTCCATGCCTATGTTGCATTCCTATGTACCGTGCAGGCAAGCGAAAGCTGATACGGGTGCACCTCCTGGTCTACTTCAACCTCTGCCGACTCCAGACAAACCATGGGGGGCAATTTCCATGGACTTTTAACACATTTGCCCTCTTCGTCAGGATATACGACCGTACTTGTGGTGGTTGATATGTTAACCAAGATGGCTCACTTTATCCCCTGTCAGAGATTACCATTGGCTCATACTACTGCCCGGTTATTTTTACAACATGTGTTCCATCTTCATGGTCTGCTGGGTAAGGTAGTTTCGGATTGCGATGTCGTTTACCACTCAATTTTGGAAGAGCCTAATGACCGCGTCACAGGTACAGGTGTGCTTGTCATTGATGCACCACCCGGAGACTGATGGTGGGACAGAGAAGGTGATTGGCATCCTCGCACAATATTTAAGGTGTTTTGTCAACCACTGACAGAATGATTGGGTGACTTATCTCCCTTTGGCGGAGTTTGCCTTCAACAATTCCCAGCACATCTCCACTCACATGACACCTTTTTACGCGAATGTGGGTTACCATCCAAGATTTTTCCCATTGTTGATCTTGGATTCCCCGGTTCCTGAGACATGGGACTTCTTGTTGGAACTGCATTCAGTTCACCAATTGATTTCACAGCAATTGGAATGGGCTAAGGAGAACTATAAAAGGTTCGCGGATCGTTCTCGCCGGGCGACGCCCCCGCTGGCTGTGGGAGACAGGTGTGGTTATCCATGAGGCATCTAGGGTCGATCATCCGATCAAGAAGTTGGACCATCACTTCATCGGTCCCTTCCCTATCGAGGCGGTCATCAATCCCATTGCTTATTGGCTCACCCTACCATGCTCCATGCGTATTCATCCTGTCTTCCACTGTTCCCTTCTGGTTCCTGATGCCCCTTCATGTGCTCTCCGTTCTCCTGCTGCTACGGTTCCTCCACCTGTACCCAGCGATGATCCCGCTGCTGACAACACGGTGGTCAGCATTCAGGATTCTCGCTGGCTGAAAGGACGGTTTCAATACTTCATCGAGAGGCTGGGGGATGGACCAGAGGCTCATTCCTGGGTGGATGCTTCCACGGTCCACACCCCGGACCTTATCCAGAGATTCCATGAACCGTTTCCATTGAAACCACATCCTGATCGTCAGACTTGGGGGAAGGGCCCTGCAGTGAGGGATAGTGTTGTGGCTCGGAGGTTTGAGCCTGCTTTGTTAGAGGACGAAGACTTGGACAATGAGGAAGAAGAGGATTTGGCTTTGAGGTTTGAGCCTGCTTTGCTAGAGGATGAAGACTTGGACAATGAGGAAGAGGAGGATTTGGCTCTGAGGTTTGAGCCTGCTTTGTTAGAGAATTTGGAGTTGCCTTCCTCCCCAGGACTTTCCTCTTTGGCCAGACCTTCCTCCCTGATTGTGCCTCAGGTGTCGGCAGATAACCAGGAGGATGTATCAGAGTCTCTGACTGAGGAATGCTGGCTTGATGCGAGGCAATGGCGCAGGCAAAAGTGCGAGTTGCAACGCAGAAAGAAAGGACAAATCAGAGACTGAGATGAGGGACTGACACGCCCCACAGGGAATAAAAGTGGGTGTGTTCGCTCTGGGAACTTGTTCAGGACATTGTGTTACTTAGTGAGAGAAGCTTAGGAAGATCCTGTGTGCGGCGACAGCTTGTGATTTATATTCCTGCTTTCCTGTTGGACTTAGCAGACAGCTTGTGTGAGACTGCCAAGAACTTTATTGGCTCAAGGAATTTAACCCTGTCATTACTGGACTTGTTTGCTTGTTTATATTCATTTGGAAATTTGGACTTCTCACCTCATTTGCACAGGTGAGACATAACATAGATACATACATACATACATATATATATATATATATATATATATATATATATATATATATATATATATATATATATATATATATATATTGCCTGAGATCACACTATAAAATTTAATGATTTGCTGCCTAATATTAGCAGTGCAAACATGAGAACTCCAGAGGCATCTCTGACATCTCTGACACATAATAGTTGTGCATATTCATAGCTGTAGTCAATGCAATATTCTATTATGTATTGTATACTGCTAATAAGATTGGGATGCAGAGACTACTTTCATGGTTCGAAGGACTGAAACACATAATCCTTATTTCCTGAATCAGTAGCTTAATGTAGTCAGAGGGTACTACAACCTGTTGTCCTTCAGCATCTAGATAGTTCAAATACTGGTTGCTTGGATATGTGGGAAAGTAGAGTGAGAAAAGAATAGGGTTTGTTTGAAGCTCCATTCTTACCCCTCTCCAGTCTTCAAGAGATCAGATGGAACAGCTTAAGAGTGGCTGTACTCACCATTACTGGAATTATCAACATTATTGTCATCATCATCATCTTCATGGTTCATAAATTCAACTAAATTTTATGTTCAGTACTAAAATGAAAGCCATTCCATTGTGTCAATAGTCTTTTCTACAAGTAAAATTTAAGGTATTAGCACAAATATAAAAATATTATTAAAATTATAAACATAATTAGGATTACAAAATCATATATAAAAGCAATTCTATATAAATACATGTAATTAATATACTAATACACAGTATATTAATTATACTATGCATTAATACATTAATGAGTATATGAATTAATACATATATACTATTAAAATTATATATGATGCTAAAATGACAAAATCTTTATACGCAAAGTTGAAAGTATAGTGTGCTGTGTGATACAGCACTCAAATAAATCCAAGTCTAGAGGCTTGTTTTCAGCTGTGCTTCAGTTCCCTTTCAGACTTCTTGCTAAACATCTGAAAGTTCTGTCCTCCCCCCCACTCCCCCCCAGTTTGCACTAAAGGAAATCCCTGAACTAGACTTCAGTCCTGAATGGATTTGTGAATTGCCTTTTTTGGGGGGGGAGGGGGGGCTTCTCCTGGGTAAAACAATTGTTCAGACATTTTCTAACAAATGATGTCTAATTACCAAAGCTTTCTGCAGACTCTTGGTTCAGACCTTCAATAGTTGCTGAGCAAACAAAAGAAGAGGTATAGAGGCCAGTCTCTTTTGGCTCTGTCCTCATTCACAGCTGTTATGCTCCAAGGGATTGTTTTGCTTCAGCAGCCTTCTTTCTTCAAAAATAAGGGCAAGCAACGTTGCTTCACTTGGTCTCTTCAGGTTGCATTTGTATGGTGGTGACTGGAGAAGGAAGCTGCAAAGTGACACACAACACATCACCAAGGCAAATGGCATTCTTTCTTACCTCAAGAAGGTCCATTGCATTATGCCCTTAGGGTCAAGCAGCTCATTGAGGCAAATCAAGGCTGTGTTTCGTAGACCCAATTCCTATCAGGATGAGCAGTAAGAAAAGTATATTGATTTAAACTATTGATTTTTTTTTTTACAAATTTATATCTATTCTGAATGAAATGAGTTAAATGCACAGATGAAAATAAAGTTTCTATCTCATTGATGGTATTCGCAGATAGAAAAACAATTTTAAAAGTAGGCCTGCATTTTAATTTGGACACATTCTGAATCAGAATTGATGGTAGATGTCTCCTTTAACTGAAATCTTCAGTTTTTCCAGTATCAAATTAAAAAAACTTATCCATGTTTTTTTAAATCAAAATAGGGATTTTTTTTATAATTAACTCCAAAATCTTTAAAATTTAAAATTGGACCTCTATCTATTTATAACTTTTTAAAATCAAAGTCTTAATTAGCTTTTTACTGTCTAATTCTAATTTTGAAAGTTCTTAAGCTTATAGTTATTTTTTCCCCATTTAGGACTGAAGACAGACTCACATAATATTTTCAGTCTTGTCAAACCAAATAATAGCTGAAAAGTAGTTAGTAAGCAATTTCCTAATGTGATTAGAAAAGGAAATATGCAAACTTAGCGTCTTGTTAAACCATGATTTGAGCAAGATTGCTATTCCCTCATTTCCTAGTGCTCAGTACTGGAGACTTTTGCCTTGCAGTCACCTTATTTGTTTGTTTATTTATTAAATTGATGTACCACCCATTTTGCTGTTTGGGGTGGTTTATGAGGCGCAACTGTCTGAAGCATTTGTGGGTGATCTCCTTGTTGGAGCAGTTTGAAGACCGAGTCTACTTACTGGTTCTTTGTTCTTTGCCACTGTTGCAGATCCATTTATCACAGAGCCATCTTCAGTCCATCATTTCTTCCTTCAAAAGTTGCCAATACCATCAAATTCTGACATAACAAACAAACATTTGCAAGAATATCATCTTTTGAAAATCAACCAATGTTTTAAGGAATTTAGCATAAAACATTTGCAACCAGTCCTCTGAAACTGGGCAGATATAACATTCTCAGAAAATCTATATCTTCTGCAAATTTTAAGTTTTTTAAAACTTAAAAAATGCTACATTCATCTATACATTTTCAATTATTACCCATGGGAGGTTTCTAAATCTCCTTTCATGTTTGGTTGACCTCCAAATTTGAATTAGGTTGTTTTCCAAATCAACATATCAGGTTCGAATGAAATTTTCTGTACAACAGTCACCTTTAAATTTAAAAGGAGCTTTTTCCATTATTACAACTGACTAATACTATAATGCTGAAAACTATTAAAGCCCCATAAAAGTGTCTTTTTTGCAATCAAGCCAAAGGATACTGCAATTATTCTTAACAGAAACATTAACTGATTACAGTAAATAACACAGAGAATTGTGTTTTTTAAAAAAAAAATGAAAAAAAACCCTCTCCTGTGATATACAGCTCAATTGTTTTTCATCAAACCAACTGAATCCTATTAATCCTCATTAGCACTTCTGGCCTATTTTTTATTCTACGGTTGGTCAGCATAGCCAAATAATCGAAGTCATACATTCTGTAGAATAAGACCTGGGTAAGACCTTAATTACAAAACAAGTAAACTATAGTAGAGTTGGAAGAGAAATAAATTCCAAAGAGATAGATATTGTTGAAGGGAAACATTTAAATTATATGATTGTGCGTATTATTTGGTTCCCTTTGGTGTGAATAGAATAAGTTATTTGCTTTCAGGCATGACATTCTGCATTTCCATTGCATGGATGATCTCATTTGCGTTCCCCAAACAAAAGAGCATCTTCCTTCTCCCTTCCTTCAAAATACCCTTTTGCTTTGAATGAGGGAATGACGAGGCACAATTCCCAGGTTAATGAGTGCCAATCAAAGTCCCAGCCCTGGTCTGTTTTTTTTCCCCCTCTCTCCCTGACTTGGCCACAAGTTCCCTTAGCCTTACCAAACAATTATCATTCAGTGGCTGTAAAAAAAGGAAAAGAAAGAAAGAAAGAAAAAAAGAAAAATGGAATCTTGAGTTGACGTGAACAGCCCTCCCTCGGCAGGTGAGGTCCTGCCATGGGAAGCAATTACCGCAAGATGCCAGCTGACAGACTCATTCCGTGAGAAGTCAGGTTGTCTTGATCCTCAGGCACTCTCTAGGCAAATTGTATCCTCACCCTCATCTCAAACCTCTTACGATCTGTTGGCTTCTATCAGGAAAAACGGATTGTTCCCTTTGTTTCTGTGTCATTTGATAGAATAAAACTGGACACCCTGCCTACACAAGAAGGAGATTTAATTTCAAAATTCTAACTCCAAAATGTTGCTGTATCATAAAGAAAGAACAGCCCCAAAGAAATGAAGATTGCTGTCTGCCTAGGGAACATTAGGAGAACACAACTAAGTTGACAGCTCTTACATGTGTAAAAGATCCAAATTCCATTAGTGGAGGCCTGTCTATCAGGAACATAATTTCCATTTTACCCCTAATTTCTCTCAGTTTGGAGTATTGCATTCATTCCATTTTATCTGGCACATCGGATTTTCTTTTTGTTATCCCTAATATTCTGAGATAGGCGACTGAAAAGGGAAGTGGAAACATGCCTGCTAATTGTGACTCTCTGTATAAGTCTGTCTGAAAGCAATTAAGTATCCCCCAGCACAAAAAGGGGATTCACATAGTTACAGGCAGTGATGAAATGCTCCATTTTTAAAATACTCTGTAAAGAAACCCACACTGAATTATGTGCTCTTCCTGAAATGCAAATGCCCCAATAAGCTGGTGTATTAGAGAAGATCATGAAATATATGGAGTCTAGTAAAAACATTAAATAGCGTACTGAATGCACATTTGAGCCAGTCTTGAACCTGAGAGCAAGCATAAATAGAAGGAAAGTCATCCTGCTTAAACTGCCCATAAAAATCAAGATCTTTGACATTGTTAAATCAATGCTTCAGTTTAGAAGCCATAAGGTTTGACTGCATTTGACTGCATTCAGTCTGTTTTACATTAGCTGAAGAGGCTTTGAACAATGAACTGAACTGTATACAACAAAACAAAACAAAACAAAACAAATCACTACTTTCTGTTTTCAAAATTTAAATGATCCAGAATGGAGCATTACTATCCTTAGAAGTGTGATTTAGGCTGACCTCTTCTGAATATGACTAAGTTAAATAGAATTCACTTAAAGGATATCTATTATATACATTCAAACTAAGGGCAGGTGTTACAATCCTCCTTTTCTTTCCACTGCCCTTGTACATTCTTTATAATAATTTTGTTCTTTGATGTTACAGAGGATTGGAGATTATTAAACATTTCATACAATCAAATGATGATCTCAAAAATTTACACACAATTCTGGTAATGCTTCCAATGAACCCATTTAAAAGAAAGAATATATATGGAGAATAATGCAAAAGGCATATCCATGGTTTTTGTTTGGCTTCAATAGACTTTGCCATGTTTGAAAGGAAACATATCCAGAGTATTGTCAGTAGCATTGGTTTGATCTCCCTTTCTCCTGATCCGTGAGGATTTATGAAGACTATTCAAACTCTGTCTCCTGACTTGAAACCCATTCACTATGCCTAGATTAGGGGAGCCAGGCAGACCTTGCATAGTTCCATATCATGTACACTGGTTCTGTAGCATCATCTGACCAAGTCTTTTGGTTAGCATGGATTGTTTTGCAGTGTAGAATTTTGCAGTGAGGATTCTGCCCATAGTAGATGCAATGAAACTTGGAGCATTTTATGATAGGAAGGAAATTGCCTTGGCATGCAACCGAGTGAAGATGCTATTGTAATAAGAATCACAGACAATCTAAATTTATTTATTTTCTCAATAACAATACCCTCTACCAAAGGGAATCGTCTGGGAATGAAATAAATATATTTAATTAAGTAATGCTATAATATATTTAATATTTGAAATATGCTATCGCCCAAATGATAGGAATGTTTATTAAATGACAGTGTATCCTTGTCTAAATATTTCAATATTTTCCTGTAATTGTGCAACTTATCAGAAATGTTACTAAAAGAATTCATATGATGATTTATCACATAAAGGAAACTTTGTCTCCCTGAAACATCAAAAATTACAAACAAAATGATTCAGAAGCAGAATGAAAAAAAAACTAATGGAATCATGGAAATCTGAAATATGATATTAATATTGAACTAATTCTTGATTCTGTCAAAGTGGCAAAACTATATGATGAAATTGCACTGGATATAGATAACTCAGTTTTTATCTAATATCCTATTCACATTAGATGAGAATCTGTAGGCATTTATTTGATCCTTTACACTTTCTGACAAAGTATTCCTTAAGTATTCTTCTTAATTGTATTTTTGTTACTGTTTTATTTCCCCTGAAATATATTTTCATTTTCTCCCTTTTATTTTATTATTAGTTATTCTTCTCATTCAATGTGTGCTGTGCATACCCTCAGAAAGCCTTTTAACCTGGCTGATGAGCTACAACTCTCTAAATCTCACAAGCCTACAGGGTTTCCCACCTAAATTAATTAGTAACCCTTTCCATGTCCTCTTAAACTGGGTCATGAATTAATTTAAACCTAATTATGTATCATTACCTTTACTTCAGTGATGATTTTTCCTCCCCTCTCCCTGCTAGCCAACAGCTATAAAAGCAATCTAGTGATGATATTGCATAAAAAAGGTAAGAACTTTCATGTGATGATATACAATGACAAACCCATTCAGATTTTCCAGTACTCTTCACTGCAACTGAAAGAAGTGAAAACTAAATACAAAAAAATCCTTACTTTATTCATAAACATGGTAAAACAAAACAATTAGTAGTGAGGAAGCTGAACTGGATAATTTCCTACTGTATCCTAAAAAACTATTTCTGAAACTGGGAAATGCTTCCAAATATATTTGGTAGTTTAATGTTTGAATAATAGACTAAAAATATAATAGATGTTAAAGCTAAAGTTGACTGAGCAAATAATTATTGCTTCTATAGGTCAGTAGCCCAGAGTTACACAGTTCATGCAAGGCTAACCTAAGAATCAGTGTAAACAATGTCACAGTTGAGCCATGCTTTCCATGGATTTCAGTTTCTGTAATTCAAAAACCAAGAAATATATTGTGACGCCATGATCAGAAAGTTTTGCTAGGAACTGGTAGTTGTGTTCTGAATAAACAACTCATGTGGGAAAATATATTCAGGGAGGGATCTGTTGAGACATCTGTGTCAGCTAGCTGATTATCACATATTTGATCTACTAATATGCAATTTTCAATTTAGTTACGGTCTATTGAAAAACCATCCATACTAACCAAGTGGTCCATTACAAAAGTAACAACCCTCACAACAGATGCTGTATAAGAATATTATTCAGATGAGTATCAGCATAGTGCAGCAACCGGGAACACCAGAAAAAGAATATAAACTGTCTATTTTCCAACAAAATACATTCCCCTGCAACTTTTTCAAAAAGTGCCTGATCAGTCAACCCACTACAGCACAACCAACATAACCTATAAAAAGAACAACACTATCATGCATGAAAAACATCACAAAAATTGAGCCATAGCTCATTTTAATTCATCTAGGCATAGAGTTGTGAAAGAAAGAAAATTTGTGATATGAAATCTAGCCTTATGTAGTTTGAGATGGAATACGATGTGATTTAACATAATCGCAGTGAATCCATAAATATGCTCAGCAACTCTATCTATCTATCATCTGTCTGTCTGTCTGTCTATCTATCTATCTATCTATCTATCTATCTACCTACCTACCTACCTATCTATCTATCTATCATCATCACACACACACACACACACACACACACACACACACACACACAAATGCATTTAATCCTGGGTATCGATTAATCATAAAAAGCAGTATGACTATGTACTACCACCAAAGCCAATGTAGAAGGTAAAAAGAATATTAAAGTGAATAATGGGAGCAAAGTTTCTGACTAATAAGAGTCTTTGATTTTGAATGTGTTGAAAAAGAAAAACCAGAACCAGTCCTGAATAACTAAAAAAAAGTAATTTTACTGTTGTCTACGTATATCGCAAGTCTGCTTGCTTTCTCCTGGGACTGATCAGATAAGCTTTAAGGATCTAATGCTGTAATGGCGAACCTATGTCACGTGTGCCAGAAGTGGCATGCAGAGCCACTTCTGCCAGCACATGAGACGTCACCTGGAAGAGCCCCACTGCGCATGCCCCCTCACCAGCCAGCTGATTGTTGGATATCTGCCGCACATGCACGGGGGGAGACGCATGTGTGGGAGATGCGTGTGCATGTGCAGAGGCATGTGGTGCACAGGGGATCATGCGTACATGCACAGGGGGCAGGGAAGTCACATGCATTGCATCATGGGTGCACATGCACAGAGGCATGCAGTGTGTGGGGGTCGTGCTCACATGCACAGGGGGCGGGGGAGTCACATGCATTGCGTCATGGGTGCAGGCACTTGCATGCACTTTTGGCACGCAACAAGGAAAAGGTTAACCATCACTGATCTAGTGGGAGCTCAAGCTTATTCTTGTGGCTGTGCAAGGACTCTAATTTAATCCCACACTTGGTTCCAGCCTGACAGCTTCCCCCCAAAACCATGGGATTATTCAGAGTTCTAGAGCTCATAGCACTACAAGAGCTAGTTTTTCATCTTAGAAGTTTCAGGTGCATTATCTAAATATTCTGAGATATCACAGAATAAAACATAATTCATCATCTCCAGATCTACTAATTATTCAATTTTTGGAAATGATAACTGTGATCAAGCCATATTTGGTGGCATTTTAGATCATTCACGTAAACATTCCCAGTGAATGTTTTGTCAATAGATGTTATCGCATTCTTATGTTGTTAACTGAATTCATATTTGTAAGAATATACCATAAATATATTTGTATCTAGGCATTATTATTTTTCTAAAATACTTATTTTATTTGTAACACTCTTGAGTGTTTTATGGTGTTTCAAAAATCAGTTTAATTTATATAATGTTCATGGAATTATTCCCAATATTAAAATACAAAATTAGAATCACATTTATATTGTCCTCTGGTGCAGATTAAAGTTATTTTGATTGATGTCTTCTATATATCTAATTTATTATTGTAATTACAATAATGTAGGAAAGAAGGATAAATGGAACTACATAAGAATTTAATAAAGAAAACTAAAATTAATATTCTTGAGATGGCTGTTTGGGAATGTACCTGGAAATATTATAACATTTATTCTACAACAGTGAGAAGAAAATAAACCACTTTTTAAAATATGTGTAAACTATAAGCCAAACAAATATGTTTGCTCAATTTCATTATTATTTGAATAAAGATTTAAATATCAAGAATTCCTTAATTATTTTGAAGATATGGAGTACTGAGAATGGTTGAGAGGTGACCTAGTAATAAGGGAATGAAATATTTGCTTGCTTATAGTTATCATATGACAATATTCATTCATCACATAAAGAAGTAAGAAATAATAAACAAAAAAATTGAAACATGAAATAAAGATTTACCCCAACGCTGCTTGGTATACCTCTCCATACATTTTGCTCCTCTAAATCTTGTTTGGTTTTTCCCAGAGGCATCCATAACATATGAATTTTTGTCAAAAGGATGAAAGCAGCATAATGCTGTCACAATGCAAACTTCAACCCATTTGTACATGGTGTATCTTCACAATTCATGTACAAAAGGTGTGAAGCTTTACTGTGTGGCACATTATCATTATGTGACACTTTGCAACCCCCCTCCCCAGGACAGCTTTGCTTCTACTGTTTCCATAAACCAATTCATATGTCAGCCTTTGTTCTTGAAATTACTCATCTTCCTCTTTTTGAGAATCTCATCAACTGTATATATAACTTTCTCAGGCTCCACCTCATCTGATCCTATTAAATATAAGTTGTCATTTATTTATAGGATCAAACAACCCCAACATAGATCTTTCACTTTGGTCATTTGCTTTTTCATGCAAGCTATATTTATTCAGTAGCAATAGCAATATCACTTAGACTTATATACCACTTCACAGTGCTTTACAGCCCTCTCTAAGTGGTTTACGGAGTCAGCATATTGCCCCCAACAATCTGGGTCCTCATTTTACTGACCTCAGTAGGATGGAAGGCTGAGTCAACCTTGAGCCTGGTGAGATTCGAACTTGCAGCAGTTGGCAGTCAGCAGAAGTAACCTGCAGTACTGCATGCTAACCACTGTGCCACCACGGCTCTCAATAGAGCTAGTTTGGTGTAGTGGTTTCTACATTAGAAAGTGGGAGACTGTGAATTGGCAAAGCCAAGCCATTTCTCAAAAATCTTGCCAAGAAAGTTGCAGGAAGTCAAGATTAACTCAAAGGGTTAAAAAAAATATTAAAATCATTCAGTACTTATACATTCTTGATCTTGTATTTTGTTTCTTTGAGGGAGATGGGCAGTCCAGAAATAAATAAATAAATAAATAAACAAACAAACAAATGTAACTTAAATAAATATTATCACAGAGACTTCAACATTGTCCACTCTCATAACATTCAACTTAATATAGTTTTTTTGTTTTGATATCCACTCTGCCTTATATATATAAAAAAGGGGGCAGAAGCACTCTCTTAAATACAGCTATTTTGTTTCTTTTACATACACTCCTTGCAAGTGTTACATATAACCCACTACTTTTCTACCAATATTTTTCCCATCATTTTTCATCTGCAGTAAATAATCTCCAAACCTACAAAATGTATGTACTTGGACTTTTTCTCTTCCACCTTCTTATTTGCCATTAATAGATAACTTGCAATGCCTCTTTTCGTTGCTATTTCAGACACAACTGGCTGTGATTTTGATACATTAATTTTATAGCTATACTCTTGTTGTATCACACAATCTGCCTAATGTTTCCTGCAAATTATTCGGTTCCTCAGACATGATATTTTCTGCATACAAAATAACAGTCAAGCAAACAATATAGAAGCCAGGCTAGAATCAGGGCTGTTGTGTTTGTGTGTTTCTGTCTCTATGCAGGATAGAAGGGTAAATTGTTAATCATGGAGACTGACGTTTACAGCTTTTCTCCAAAGTGCCAAAATACGTCATGGTGTAATTAAAAATAATAATAAGTATGAAAAAGACAGCAGTTGCTATCACCTATTTACTGTCAAATTAATTCAGCAGCTCCTGAGTTGTCTTCTATATCAGGAGACCAAGGGTGTCACTCACTTTATCCATCAGAAGAACTGAAAGTGGTGTTCTGTTTGATGGCTCTGATAATGGGAAGAAACTAAGCAATTGCAACAGATACATCATAGATTTTCTCATAATTACCTGACCTGTTACACTATGTCACCCTGCCACCAAACACGCTGTTTCTATGTCAGAAGCTGTATGGGCATTCTTCACTTTGATCAATCTATATTCTGCAAATGTCAGCATTACTGTATTTTAATTGACTCTGGGATTGCATTAAAAATCAACTTCTATTTTGGTTGCTTTAGACCCAATGAGACTGACAACCTGGCATTTATGAAGATTAGGTCTGCATGGCAACTATGTCAAGTTCTCTGTGTTTTCCTACAATCCTACAGGATATCAGAACAAAATGATGATTGTAAAATGGTTAAGGAACTGATTTTGCAATGGCTATTGCTACTGTTTACTATCTATTGTATAACTATGATATTAGAAGTTTATTCAACAAACATAAATATGGATCCTTTCTGTCTCCAACTTAAAAGAATTTGATGGTAGGTCACAAACAGTTCTACAGCAATTGTAGGAAAAAGATACAAGAAAATATTCCCTCCTGAGATAATAGGCAGTCTCCTGATGTGCTGTTTATTTTATCATGCTTGTTTTCTACCATGTGTAAATGTCTATAGAGATTCTCAGTCCTCCAGGTCATGATTGTCTCAAAGGTGCTTTCTTTTTCTTTCTCTTTTCTATCATGTCCACAGAAGAAACATCTAGATTAGTGTGCCTTAACTTTGGCAACTTTAAGATGGGTGGACTTCAATTCCTAGAACACCTCATCAATCATTCTAGGAATTGAAGTCTACATATATTAAAGCTGCCAAGGTTCAGAAACACTGGTCTAGATTATAAATCCTAGAAATTAGATACTATTAAAAATATGAAAAAATTCCTTCAGTGATCCTTACAGAAGGAAAGACTACTGCTAGCTTAGCCTCTCTATGGACTCAGTCTTTCTTTATCCTGCATTGATGCAAAATCATATTACATACAATAATATTTACAGACCCCCTCACATCCCAAACATAAACCTTTTCAACTCCTTCCCTCAAAACAACACTATAGAACACTGCACCAGAACAACTAGACACAAGGACAGTTTTTCCCCAAACACCATCACACTGCTAAACAAATAATTCCCTCAACGCTGTCCAACTATTTCCAAAGTCTGCACTACTATTACTATTAACCTTTTATCACTCCTTATCACCCATCCCCTCCCACTTGTGACTGTATGACTGTAACTTTGTTGGTTGTATCCTTACGATTTATAGACTGTTTTCTAGTATGATTTGATTGCTTATTGTACCCTATGACTATTATTAAGTGTTGTGCCTTATGATTCTTGACTCTTGATGAATGTATCTTTTCTTATGATTCTTGACTCTTGATGAATGTATACTGAGAGCATTTGCACCAAAACAAATTCCTTGTGTGTCCAATCGCACTTGGCCAATAAAAGAATTCTAATCTTCTAATCAAGTGATGGTCACAACTATAGATAAATGTGGATTAAGCAAAATATTTTTCTGACATTCCCTTTATTTCTTCTTTCTTGCTTCTATTTTCTTCATTCCATCGCTTTGCCCTTTCCCAATACAGCTAACTTGTAGCAAGATATAACTGATCGAGTAAAGAACTGATTTTTTGCAGTAGAAGTTTTAAAATCAATCTGAGGACTACCTGAAACTAGACTAATGGCTGGATATCACGCTAAGAAACAGATTATTCCCGCTATTATACTTCATCTTCGTAATTCCTGATCAGAAGAGGAAAATTAAACTCAGGTTGAGAATAAGGCTTAGTCCCAAAGGCCTCTGATGCTAAAAGACATTGCTTGAAAATTGTGGATCAAAGTTCATTCTTTGCATGGAAGTGGTTCTCGCAGGTTGTGGTAAATTATTCCCTTCTAAAAGCTACAAAAAGATATTTTGAACTTAAAAGTGGTATTATTTGACTATGAACTCTTTATTTCTTGAATGATGCATCTGTTTATTCTCTTCTAGATTAACAATGGATTTGTTCTTAGCTGCTAGTTCTGTCCTGGTTTTTTTTCCCTTCTGTCTTTCATTTTTATTATCAACTTGATAAGTTGATAATAATCAACTGGCCATTGCATAACAACATGATATGATTCTGGATAGTGTATTGTTTGTTGATGAGGCTGTGAACCCTAGCGGATGGGTCACAGTTAAAAAGGATACCATCTGGATGTAGATACATGTTGATGCCATATCAGGACATTCCTATTAGGAATATTCACTATGTGAAAATAGTAAGATGTGGTGAAATTAGTATCCAATATCTTGTTATTTGCATGGAAGCTTTGGATATTTGATTAGAGATGACAGTCAATAAGATAATCTCAGCTGGTGCAGAAACAGTTATATTTTTTCCTTTCATTTGATATATCTCTTAACATAATTGAAGGTATGGAAACACTATAGAGAATGGCACCTAAAATTCCCAAAAGATTCTGAATTAGTGTTCTATATCAAAGACCTTTAATAAGGAGAAAAAAATGGAACAATAGCAGAATTCCTTTAATGCTTGAACTAAATATTGTCAAATGACCTAAATATAATTCTGTGTGAGAAATCTTAAGAGAATACATGGGAGGTGCTTAGAATACACTGAGGAATCTAACATTAGTTCTTGTTAAACTTCTTGTGATTTGACATGACTGATAATGATTTTGTAATAAGACTGTTAAGAATTTAGTGTGCAAATCTTTTAGCAAAAACTCCCAATTTTTATATAACAAAACACAATTTAGATACAAAGTGCAACTTACTGTATAATGAAAATGCTTCATAGAACTATCCTCTCATCAAAATAACTATGTGCATGTGCCAAATAGAAATTATTCAAACTGGACTGTGCTCAAATCAGTCAGTATCCAAGTTTGATATAACCCAAGCCAAATACCTGGAGAAAAAGTTCACTGTGATTTCTTTAAAAATGCCTAAAATATAGCATAATTTCTCTTTAAAATAAATCTTTTCTAGGAAGTTGCCAGTTTCAGTTTTATTCAGTGATCCTCAGTTTCTCTCTTTTTTTTCAGATTTTAAGTTTCTTCAGTCAATTTTTATCTCAGAAGTCAAAAATATTTGTATGTATTTTAGGACTTTTCATACTTTCTATTACGTATACTTGTTACAAGTATTTTTTAGAACTGTAAGTTATGCTTGGATTTTCTTATGCAGTTTTCCTTTAACAGATGATATTTAGATTTAATCTAAAAATAAGAATTTAGGTAGGCATTTCCTTTTTATTATGTGTTAAATATCTATCCTAAATAAATGAATAAAATGCCCACTAAATCGAGAAGCAGCTATAATCAACTTGGTTGGGATAAGGTATACTAGAACTTGTACTTTAAACAACATCTGAAGGACCAGATGTTGTCCACCCCACATTAAGTAGAGAGAGCTAGTTTGTCTGCATACATTCTTGCAAAATCCTAGCTTCTAAAAAGCAACCTAATCTGTATATATGATAGCTGTTAGATCGGTGGATCGGGTCACATAAGAGGCGAGACACCATAGTGAACATTCAGCTCTTTATTATAGTTTCAGAACAAGGACAGCAAAGGATTGCGAGCCGCTTGGCTTTATACAGCCGGCCGGCGGCTCGGCGGCCAATGGCAGCGCTTTGAATCTCCCGCGATCGGCTCAGCCAATCGCGGTAGATTCTTAGCGCTCCAATCACAAGAGTTCAGTAAGCCAATCAGGTTGCAGTCCGGGTGGACCAATCAGAATGCGAGTCTACAAGAATGCTAATACAGAACACCCCTCCCCTCATGGTTTCGTCCGACGCAGGGTCGTGATGTAGTCGCGCAGGTAGGTGGGGCTCCGTACCTGCCTAGTTGACCTGCGCGGTTCAGTCTGTGTGCGATCGTTGGCTGGTTCGGATGGGCTCCGCGTCGCTCTCAACCCTGTCGATGGAACCGCCTGGAAGGGTGAGCCGGGCCTGTTGCTGCAGTTCCCGCCCAGACTACCTGGGTCAGTCGAGTTGCGGTTCCTGCTGCTCCCGCCTGGTCTTTCCGGGCTGGTTGAGCTGGCTTGGCTGTACCTTCCAGGTGAAGCTCCCGTTTGCGACAGTTCGAGGTCTACTGGTGAGTATGGTTGGTTTATTTGAATGTTGCTATCTTTTGGTGGGGGGTGTTCGGCTTGCGTTGGGGGTTGTGCCGCTGGTGATTCCGGCCTTTTGTCGTTCCCCTGCTTGGTTGTTGAGGTTCCCCCTCCCTCTCTGCTTTCTGTGGTTGTTGTTGTCGAGGTGTCGGGGGTGTTGACAGCTAGCCTGGACCGTAGCTGGTCGATGTGCCGCTTCCAGCTTCTTCCCTCCGTTGTTTGGAGTCTGTATGACCGGGGGCCGGTTACCTGTGTTATTTGTGCAGGTACCCAGAGTGGGTCTCCCATGAAGTTCTTTGCGTAGACTGTGTCCCCGGTGTTGAATGCCCGGTGCCGGCTGGAGAAATCCGGGGGTTTCTCCGGGTTGTAGGTGGGGTGTAGCCGGTCCAGCGGTGACCTCAGTTTTCTGCCCATCAGTAATTCCGCTGGACTTTTGTTTGTGGTCGTGCTGGGCGTGATGTGCTGTATGAAAAGCATTCTGTTTATCTTTTCTTGAACGTCGCCGGTTTCAATTTTCTGGATGGTTTTCTTTGTGTATTGGACCATCCGTTCCGCCTGTCCATTCGCCGCCGGATGGGCCGTCGAGGTGAGGGCGTGTCTGATGCCCCGTTCGGCCAGGTATCTTTCAAATGTCAGTGCCGTGAACTGCGGGCCGTTGTCCAACACTAAGACATCTGGTAGCCCATGTGTCGCAAAGAGTCTGTTGAGCTTCTCGATGACCACTTCTGTTGTAGTTGCCCTCATGGTGCTTACCTCCAACCAGTTGGAGTAGGCGTCCACGGTGATGAGGAATGTATGCCCCTTGGTTGGCCCGGTGAAGTCTATGTGTATTCGCGACCACGGTCCTCTGGGGGTTTCCCATTCCAGGACTGGAGCAGCGGGGGGGTGGATCTCGTCTCTTGGCACCTGCTGCACCTGGCGACCCATGTCTCAATTTGCTTGTCCATCCCTGGCCACCAAGCGTAACTTCTGGCCAGGGCTTTCATCTTGACAACCCCCGGTTGCCCCTCATGTAGCATTGCCAGCACTCTACCCTGTAGTGTCTCTGGTATAACTACCCGGTCTCCCCAGAGTATGCACCCCCTTTGTGTGAACAGCTCGGTTTGGTGGTTTCGGAAAGCTTTGAACTGTTCGCTGCCCTCATTTTCCGGCCACCCCCGCTCTACCCAACTCAATACCCATGCCAGCCGTTTGTCTTTATTTGCTTCACAGGCAATGTCTGGCGCGGTTAAGAGCGGGCTGGGTAGAGTCTCTATTTGCAGGGTCGTTGTTGTGGGCGCTGGGTCGTCATCTAGGTCTGGTAGTGGTGACCGGCTTAATGCGTCTGCGTGCGGAATATTCTTGCCGGGCCGGTGTGACAGTTCATACGAGTAAGCGGCAAGGAACTCGGACCACCGCATCATCTGGGGTGACAGGATGTTTGGGGTGGCTTTGTTCCCTGTGAGTATTCCGAGTAGGGGTTTGTGGTCCGTAATGATCGAAAAGGTCCTACCGTAAAGGTACTCGTGGAACCTTTTCACTCCGGCGACGATGGCGAGAGCTTCTTTGTCCAGCTGGCTGTAATTTCTTTCCGGTCTGGCCAGCGTTCTGGAGAAGAAGGCGATGGGTGCTTCCTTCCCGTTGGGTAGGGTGTGGCTGAGGACTGCTCTGATGCCGAAGGGCAATGCGTCGCATGTTACCGTAAGTGGCAGGGTCTCGCTATACTGGATTAGGACTGCGTCTGATGTTAGCAGGTTTTTTGTCTGTTGGAATGCAGTCTCCTCTCGCTTCCCCCAGGTCCAGGTGGCTGCTTTATTGAGTAGCCGGTGCAGGGGTTCCGCCACAGTCGCCTTCTGGGGTAGGAAAACATTGTAAAAGTTAAGCAGTCGTTCCGCCTTGTTTGTTGGTATGGGGGCTTCTTTGATGGCTCTGAGTTTCTTTCCAGTTGGGTGTATTCCGTGCCGGTCCAGGAGGTACCCCAGGAATTCGACCCTCTCGGTGTAGAGTTGGCATTTGTTTCTTTTGACTTTAAGGCCGGCGTCTTTGAATTTGTTAAGCACTGCCCTTAAACGGGTTTCCAATTGTTCCTTGTTGGCAGCTGCGACCAGCACGTCATCAAAGTAGGGGACCACTCCTTTTATTCCCTGGAGGAGTCTTTCCATGAGGCTTTGGAAAACTCCTGGAGCGACGCTGACTCCGAATTGGAGTCGGTTGCATCGGAAGGCCCCCCGGTGTGTGACAATCGTTTGCGCTTTGGCTGTCTCAGCATCGACCGGCAGTTGCTGATAGGCTTGCACCAGGTCGAGTTTTGCGAAGACCCGGCCACCCTCCCAGTGAGTGGAGAAGGTGCTGTACTACTGGGACGGGGTAGGCGCTTTGCTGTAGCGCGTGATTGAAGGTGGCCTTATAGTCACCGCAGATTCTTATGGAGCCATCGGGTTTGATGGGGGTGACTATGGGCGTTTCCCAGCGGGCATGGTCAATTGGCTCTAAAACCCCTTGTGCGACGAGCTTGTCTAGTTGCTCGTCGATTTTTGGCTTGAGCGCGAATGGCACTCGCCCTGGTTTGAGGCAGATTGGGGCAACGTTAGGGTTAAGGTTGAAGGAGATAGGGGGCCCTTGGTACTTGCCTAGAGAGTCGTCAAAGACCTCCTGGAATTCCTTCACGAGCGTCGCTTCCCAGTTGGCCTCGTCTGTGTGGTGGATGCCTGTCACCTCTATTCCCAGCGGGGAGAACCATTGCAGGCCGAGCAAGCTGGGGCGGTCTTTGTCCACGACTGTGAGTGGCAATACCTCAGTGTGGTTTTTGAAGGTGACTTTGAAATGTCCGATGCCGGCCACAGGGATGCGGTTTCCCTGGTAGTCCTTCAGGATTAGTTTCCGGTTGTCTAGCTCGTTGCGGCGGATGGTTGGTACTAGGCGTTTGATTGTGCACCAAGAGACCATGGAGAGGTAGGACCCAGAGTCCACTTCCATCTCGCAGGGCTGGTCCTCGATGCTCACCTCCACGTGTACCTTTCGGGCGTCCATGGTCGATGAGTGGCCGATGACGACCTTCTGGTGGGTTTCTTCGCGCCGCTGTGCTTCGCTGAGTCATCTGCTGTGACCATTGCGGCTCCACCGGCTCTCGGTTTGGCGGTCTCGGTGCCTGGGGGGGGTGCTGTCTCGTTGTCGGGGGCTATTGCCTCGTCGTTGCGGGCTGTAGTTTTTCTTGTTCCGGCACACCTTGGCGATGTGCCCCCGCTTCTCGCAATGCCGGCAGATGGCATTGAGGAAACGGCATTCGGAACGGGGGTGATCGCCACTGCAGCCAGCGCAATGGAATCCCGACTTACATCCCTTTCGGTCCCGCCGGTCGCGCTCGGCCTGCAGCCGATGGATCTCCTCTTCCTCATCCTCGGTGTCGGATTGGGCGTTGATGTTGCCATGATGTGTGGTTGTTTCTCGGCGGCTGGCTTCTCCGGGCTTTGCTGGTGCTGGGGTCGCTTCATTGTTTGGCGGCCGTTCAGTTGTGTTCGCTTGCCGCATCTGGGCTGCTGATTGGCGGGTGGCCTCGGCGGCAGTTGCCTCGGCGAGGGCGTCGGCGAGGGAGATGTCGCCCTTGGCCATCAGCTGGCTCTGCAGCACGGGGTCTTGGTCACATAGCGCCTCGTCCTGGTCGGCGAAACCGCATAGACCTCCTAGGTTCCATAGCTGGGCCACAAAGTCGCCCATGGTTTCGCTCTCGTGCTGATCTCGCTGGTAGAAATCGTGCCTACGGATGAGTATGGGCACAGCAGGGGCATAATAGCGGCACAAGATGGGTTTGAGGTCAGCCCAGTCCATTTCTTTTACGTCGGCGGGCTTGGCCAGCACCTTGGCCATCTTGAATACCGCGGGGCCACAGTGCGTTAGGAACACTGCCCGTTTCCTCTGCCCGTTGGCGTCTTTGAGATTGCTGCATTCCAGGAACATCTGGAAGTGATCGGTGTACGATTCCCAGTCCTCGGTGGCTGGGTCGAACGGAGCGGGTGGCGGGGTGCTGCTGGCCATCTTGTGGGTCGTTGCGCACCGTTTGCCACGTGCTGGTTGAGTCCTCGCCTCACGATCCCACCCTCGTCGCCAGTGTTAGATCGGTGGATCAGGTCACATAAGAGGCGAGACGCGATAGTGAACATTCAGCTCTTTATTATAGTTTCAGAACAAGGACAGCAAAGGCTTGCGAGCCGCTTGGCTTTATACAGCCGGCCGGCGGCTCGGCAGCTAATGGCAGCGCTTTGAATCTCCCATGATCGGCTCGGCCAATCGCGGTAGATTCTTAGTGCTCCAATCACAAGAGTTCAGTAAGCCAATCAGGTTGCGGTCCGGGTGGACCAATCGGAATGCGAGTCTACAAGAATGCTAATACAGAACAATAGCTGAATTTTTAAGGCTTTGTCAAGGCATGGCATGATGATTCTGTTCAGATCAGCTTCAACCAAGGACCCCATAGTTCAACTCTGAGTTACAAATATCCTCTATTAGTATCAGCTTCAATAGTTGGCATACCTGAATTATGATCATGCTTTCAGTTTGGTCCCTGTCTTTGGTGCAGTGGTTAGAATGCAGCATTGTAAGCTAACTGTCCACAGTCCAGAGTTCGATCCTGATGGGCTTAAAGTTGAGACAACTTTCCATTCTTCTGAGATTGGTAAAATGAAGACCCAGATTGCTGGGAGCAATATGCTGACTCTGTAAACGGCTCAGAGAGTGTTGTAAAGCACTACGAAGCAATACGTATGAAGCAATATCTAAGTCTAAATGCCGTTGCTATTATTCATCAGTAGTGATTTTCTGTAATTGTACTTTCTCTTCTCCATTTCCTTCCCCTTCATATTATCTGGCAACTGAGAGAGTACTCACAGAAAATGATGAGGGCACATACAGGATTCATATTTTAAGTAGGAAGATACTATAGGTATGGAGAACTTATGATGTGGCCATTCTTTCTTTCTCCAGGGTGTTATATGCCTTATTTCTTTTTTAAAAAATCTACTCTTGTCTCTAGAAACCTCAATGGCTATACTTGCCAGATTAATGCAATCAGTATAGCAGTTATTCCTTTACTGTCTGGCACCAGTTTTGCCTTATAGTGACCAAGCTCCCAATTTTTCCATGCCATAATCTTCCCAATTAAAGGATTGGGTCACTGAAATCAGGAAACCAAACTTTCTTTTGAAAGATTTTAAACTTTTGAAAACTTGATTATTAGAAAGGAATTGCGCTTCATCCCTCTTAATTAAGAAACTTTGCTAAAGATTTTTCTCTTGGGAATTCACAGAACATTACAATGATGGTTTAGATGTCGTATTTGTTTGATCTTACAAGAGGACTTAACTTGGATGTGACATACTTTACTGACATACAAACCTTGTGTGGTAAGCTTGTAGTAAAATTGAAACTGACCAGAGCAAGAGCAAAAATCCAAAATCATGTTTATAAAAGAGGAAAATGGCAAGTAAGGATAGAGCTCCAGATAAATAGGAGAACAATATTTATATTGTTCTGATATACTGTATAGTATGATATATGATTTTGATTCTTGATTAGGTTTTTGTATTGTTATTAGGACACACACATTTAGCAAATAGCAAAGACTTTTTGATGCCCAAATATTGGGGGATAGAGAAGGAGTTTTCTGTTGCAAGACTCCCTTTATCTCAGAGGGCTTTTCCTTGGATAAGGAGTGACAGCAGTGCCAAATAAGCTCCTGAGAGTAGTTGCTTAGGGGATATGCCATCTGGCAACTCTTGAACAGTGCCAGAATAAAAGGAAAGGCATGCCATGTGAAGGAAAAATTGGGAAGAAAATTACTTTCACTCTCTGCACCTGTTTTTGGAAGACATCAAAGGAAACAGAAGTCTACTGGAATTAATCAGTGGCATTCAGGTTCTTTTTGAAAGCAGACAACCTAAAGAGGTATTTCAGTGTTTTGAGTCATATTTATTGTACAAAAATGACAGCTTCTTTTCTATAGTTCTATGATTCAGGCATGTACAGTATTAGTTTATTTGATAAATGAATGTGTTGATATATGTCTGTCTGTCTGTCTGTCTGTCTGTCTCTCTCTCTCTCTCTCTCTCTCACACACACACACACACACCTCCTATACACAAATTCATTATTGGAACTTGCTACCATAGAGATAGATAGACAGGCAGGCAGGCAGGTAGGCAGGCAATCAGGCATACCCACACCCACAAGTATACACAAAATATACAATATAACCCCAGTTTCATAGATATCTATTTAGTGACTTGAATTCTACTACATGAATTCCATCTGCAAATCCCCACCCCACTCCAACAGCAAACAAGGGTGTTGTATCTAAAGTCATATTTTAATTTAATGTTCTAATATTCATTGTGATTTATATCATTTACCTATGATTCCTTTATGTATTAAAATCAACACAAACATGTACTTTCGTTTTAAATAAAAAATTATAGAGAAACAGACCAAATGATCTGTTAAAATAATTCCTTTTCCTGGAAAGTTTACCCAGAGTGATTTGATTTGTGGTAACTGTTTCCGAAACTTCCTTTCCCTAGAATAGTGTCAATCTCAGCAAATTTAAGATGTGTGGACTTCAACTCCCAGAATTCTCCAGCTGACAATATTCCCTATTTATATTTCACAAGTCAGCAAAATTTGTAGAATTTTATTGCATTTTCAGCCCTAGTGGATTTAGGATACCATCAGACATAATTTGCGTGATATCTGCAAGTTATATATTTCTGCACTATTTTCTGCCCCAAGTAAGTATGTTTAGAAATAGATTGTTAACATCTAAGAAACTAAAATATCCTCACACATTCATGGTGGCAGTGAGAATGGTATTAAAACATTATTCTCAATACTATCAAAAAGGAAAAATAACCTTTAAAAATCTGTCTCTGGTAGCAATAGCCAAGAAGCATATTTCAATGCTTAGAAAATATTCTGTTCAGTAAAAATGATGATCTGGTAGGCTGCTTATCATCAGATTAGTTTTTGGCTATAGACAGTTTTGATCACAGAAAAGCAAAATATCTTCTATGCCTCAAAATGAATAAGGCCTGTCTTTCCAATGTGCACTTACTTCACGTTTCAAAGACTGTCAAGCTCAACTTACAACATCAAGGCCCAAACGTCACCTTAGAACTTTAACAGAGAACAGAGAACAAATATTTTAGATCTCTGTGTCTCTCTTTTTTCATAGAGCCTTGCCAGAAATCCCCATTTAAAAGAGAGAATATCCCCCATTTCAATTCTTCTTTCAGTCAAGGCCACAGGCCAAAAATCTAAATAGACAAGAGAACCAGAAACTTTCTGAGATTTAGGGCATTGGTAATATTCCACCTTAGATGTGCTAACAGAAGAAGTTAACTGCCAGAAAAGCTGTGTCAGGAATATCAACTGTGACAATTTCCTTTGTAACGAATTTTGTTCACTTACAGGAGCGAAAAATACCTTTAAAAAGAGAGGGGGAAAAAAGACATACCATCTTTTACAGATTTTCAATGTGTTAATGTCGACATAGGAAGAACAATATTTGCATGACATAGAAAGCACACTTTTATTATAGCTTATGATACGTTAGCTGAAAGCCTGCAGACAATAGTGTAACTCATACAGAAGGACAGATATTTGGTCAAATGCTGAGCAAGTGCACTCTACTTATTAAAACTTGATCAATCAAGTAGACAGAATTCTATTAGGAAACTAAGCTGCTGTAATAATTTGTGCATCTTAAATCTGCTGTATTTAAGCACTTATTAGAAATAGTCCCCACAGCATGATTAAATCTTAATAATGTTTCCATAACGCTCTTATTTAATATGTACTAGAACTGATATTGAAATACAAATCTCTCAGAAAAAGCATCTTTTTGGGATATATTGCATAAATATACAGTTATTGCTTATACATGCTTATAATTAACTTAATTTTTTGCTTAAAATTAATAATACAAGAAGCAATCATTTCTGCTCTATTAAGGATGGAAATCAATAGTGTTAAAACTCTATTTATTCTTACAGCTACTATATTGCTTCAGTTTTCTATGAAAATATTTTTCCATTTGTAATCTTATTAATAAAATATTCACATTTGTCAGCTGGTATCTCAATCTTTTTTTACAGCATCCTTGTGTAAAATTGTGTATGTTATTTTATTTTGCAGTCCTGTTCATGAAAATAATATGGATTTCTTGATGAATGGTTTTGTGACATTTAAACCTTATATTACTGAGAAATTGAGATTGTCTGGATGTCCTGATTTATGTCATATTTTAATTATAGTAGGTACATATTTATCGAAGCTGGTTCCCCAAGTTATGGAAATTGCATCTTCAAAGGTGTTCAATTGGGATAGATTTGTGCTGGTCATTCCAATTAGAATGTGGAAGCTGACTGTGAGCCAACACACATACCACAAAACACAGAGCAAACCATCACATATTAAGTGCCTTTAACAGAGAAGGAGATAAGCCATTCCAATGTGGGCTCCTTTCTTCTAGCCTCTTTCCAGTGTTGTCATCAGCATATTTTCTTGTTTGCTTGTCAACAGTTCCTATTATTCCCATGCAGTAATCAACACTGCAGTTTCATTTCTGCAATGAATTAGTTTAATTCATGATTGAGCTAAAACCAACTAGATTTATGAAAACTTTGTTTCAAGAGATAAGTAGGCAGTGGTGGAAACATACAATCTGTCTTATATGTCTTAAAAGAAATATACTTTCTTTTTCTTTTTAAAAAATATATATTTTAATGAAAATTTTAATAACCGTAGTGACATTGTAAACTAAATTCAGGAAAAAATAGAGAAAAAAGTGCAGAGAAAAGAGAAAGGAAAAAATAAGGAAAGAGGAAAATAATTATTTAAAAAAGTAACTTCCAATCTTCATCACAAGTACAAACAAACATAGTTATTCTTCACCACCATAAAGTTACACTCAAGTATTTCTTCTGCCCATATCCTTATTCATGCATGAATCCATAAATCATTAACATTTCAGTCCCAGAATCAGAACTTTATACAAACATGTTTTGGTTTAATCTCGATCAAACAAGTTCAAATTGTCTTTGCACTCCTTTTTGTTTCTAACCATCTTGGTCATTAATTCATTCAGATATTATAATAGGATTTGATCTGTCTTCAAATTTTCATTTTCCCATCTCGAAGGCTTCTTCTAGGTTTTACCAAACCTTTTATTAATCCAGTAAGAAGTCATTATCCAGGTCATTTTTTTGTTTTATCATTTGTATTTCCACTTCTAAATCATCACTGTCTTAGAATCCACTTTTTAAATTAAAAAATCAGTATTTCAACAATTTATTTATATTGTAATATTTCTGTATCAGGTGAGGCTGGTTTCAGTTCTTTATCCTGTAGATCAGGTCTTTTGAATCTGTAATTTCTTTAACATTTTGGGGAAATCATCTATCCATAAAACCAATTGTTGACATTGTAGCTGCTATTTCCTGACAAAGATTTCCTGAAGTATTTCACATATTATACCATTTCTATAATTTTGTCATAATGCCGACAAGAAACAAAAGACAACTCATTGTCTCTCTTTTTTCTTTTCTACCTAGAATCTTAAATTCTTTCTATTATCCACATTTTGAAATCATAAACTCTCAAATTTCTGTTATGACTTAAAGTAAATGGAACAATTTAGTTTATTTAATTAAAGGTGCTACTTATGATTTCCAAAATATTATAGCACACGTACTAATATTAAAAATGTGTCTGTTCCTCTAATAAAATGCATTTAGAAAGGTATAACTGTTATGTCCCCGGGACTAACACGAGTTCTCCATCAGGTCCGTCCATCCGGTAGGGGCGTTTGCAACCCCCATTGGCTGGCTCCCTTCGACAGCCGGCTATAAAAGCCGGCTGCTAGGTCGAGCCAGTCGCTGTTCGCTAGCTAGTCTGCTGTTAGCTGCAGATGCGACAGCCCCCTTTATTCCCCCTGAATAAAGCGTGTTACAGAATGCTCTGGTGTGGCCTCCCCTTTCTTCGGAACTTAACATTGGCGATGAGGGTGGGATGTGGCCAACCAGCAGCAACTAACAAGAGCTGAATTCACACACCAAACGCTGAACCGTAGCCGCGTCATTGAGAGCTCGGTCAGTTGCGAATGCGGAAGTGAAAGCAGAGCGTGTAGCCGCTTGTTAAAATAAGCTACGTGAAAGTAGGGCACTGACAACCTCAGCCGCCCAGCATTGAGCACAGAATCCAACCGTCACAGTTTGGATTCTGCTGTTAGCGAAGTTCCGGCGCTGCACCCGCAACCGCCAAGATACAATTAGGCGCGCATTTTGAATAGCTGTCAGCACGGGGCTACAGCCATAGCCGCCTATGCCCTTGTAAGGGCGCGATTTTCAAACTGAAGTCAGTTACGGCTATACAGCCATAGCCACATAGAGCGTGTAACCCAGAGAGATCCTATAGAGCTGAAGCAGCACTGCGTACTGCAGCTGCCACACTTATAAGGGCCATTGCATTCCCAGTGAGAGTGGTCAGTCTACAACAGACTGAACTGCAACATGAATTCAAATCCAGCATTTCCAGCGTTCAAGCCAGATGAAGACAAGTGGGACTCGTACAGGAACCGTTTCAATCACTACATTGATGCCATTGGTCTGGCCGATGCTACAGAGAACAGAAAAAAGTCGTACTTCCTGAGTTACTGCGGGGCCGCAGTATTTGATACCGCCACAGCGCTATTCGCCCCCAGAGAGTTGAAGAACGTTCCTTGGTCCGAGCTGTTGGAGACACTCTCCAATCATTACTCCCCAAAACCATCACAGATAGCGAGACGCTTCGCCTTTCGTATGAGGAAGCAAGCAGATGGGGAATCTGTCAATCAATATATGGCCGCTTTGAGAACCGCAGCACTCCACTGCGAATTCAGAAATTACCTAGACGATATGCTCCTGGATCAACTCGTCTGTGGAGTCAGAGATATAAAATTACAGAGGCGTTTGCTGGCTAGGAAAGACCTCAACCTCACTCAAGCAATCGAAGAAGCTTTGGCAGCAGAACTAGCAACTCAATCGGCCGCTGAAATTCAAGGTAGCGCAACCAAAGCCAACCCGGTCACTGTCCACTCCGAGGAAGTGGTAAGCGAAGAAGACTCCATCGAGCACTCAGAGGTCCATCGCCTCAAACCTTTCAAACAACCTCAGGTAGGAGCTAGACAAAAAAGCAGCAGCACACCTAAACACAACCTGTTTTGCCTCTCCTGCGGGGGGTCCCATGCAAGAACAACTTGCAGGTTTAGGAACGCCACCTGCAACAATTGCAACAAGAAGGGCCACATCGCCAGGGCCTGCCAGGCAACGCACATAGCGCCACAAAGGTCATCATCCTTTTACTCTCCTTCAGAGCCACCCAGGCAAGTAGAAAATTGTTATACGTGTTACCAGGCTAACCATACCTTTTTGACCCCTAATAAAATCACACTTTCTATCCATCTAGAAGGTAAACCCTGCCTTATGGAAGTCGACACCGGGTCAGCACTCTCGATCATCTCGTGGAGCACGCTCAAGAAAATACGACCTACTCTGTCCAGGAAGCAGCTCCAGAGAAGTCGCCTCACCTTGAGGGATTATCAAGGGAAGAATATTCCAGTACTCAGAACAGGCAAGTTCCTTGTTAGATTCAAATCCTTTAAAGGCCATCTGCCTTTAGTGGTGGTGGATGGTGCCCTCCCTAGCCTTTTGGGGTTGGATTGGTTCCCCTATCTCGGCCTTAGCTTAACGGAAGTACATGCTGTCTCACCTTCCGATATCGACACCCTATTTTCAGATGATGCTGATGTATTCAGCAATGAATTGGGCTGCTACACCGGTACGCCCATCTCTTTTTCAGTGGACCCGCAAGCTGTCCCCATCCACTTGAAACCACGGAGAGTACCATTTGCTCTGCGTTCTAAGCTGGATGCTGAACTAGATAAATTGCTTAAGCAAGGGGTGATCGAGCCCACAGATTTTGCTAAATAGGAGACTCCAATTGTCACACCCCTAAAAAAAGATGGCAGTATGAGAATGTGTTCTGACTACAAGACCACAATCAACCGCTATCTACAGACTAGCGCATATCCAGTCCCAGTAATCCAACACTTACTACACACATTTGAACCGGGAACCATATTCGCCAAATTGGATATGTCACAGGCGTACCAGCAATTTCCTGTGGATAACCAAACGGCCGAATTGCAAACAATTGTCACCCACAGAGGGGCGTTTCGATGCAAGCGCCTCCAATTTGGCGTTAGCGTCGCCCCAGGTATTTTCCAGTCATTAATGGAACGGATACTGCAAGGCCTCCCTGGCGTAGTTCTGTACTTTGATGACATTTTGGTTTCAGCCAGGGACAGACCCCAACTTTTCCTCAGAGTCAGAGCGGTATTGGATAGGTTTAGGCAGCATGGCCTCAAACTAAAAAGGGAAAAATGTGCCATCGCCACTAAGCAGGTGGACTTTCTTGGGTATAAAATAGACGCCTCAGGCATCCATCCAGTGGAGTCCAAGGTCAAAGCCATTCATGAGGCACCCACTCCTTCTTCCAAATCAGAATTACAAGCCTTCCTGGGTCTGCTAAATTTCTATGCGTCGTTCCTACCCCACAAGGCGTCAGTAGCCGAACCGTTGCATAGACTTCTAGACAAAAACACTCCATGGCATTGGGGACCCAAGGAGGAACACGCCTTTAAGGCAGTCAAAACGCTAATCACTTCAGACGCTGTCCTAATTCAATTCGACCAGCGCCTCCCACTAGTCTTAGCTGCAGATGCCTCACCTTTTGGAATTGGGGCTGTTTTAAGCCACAGACTCCCCAACGGCACCGAAGCTCCAATCGCATTCTTTTCTTGAACCCTGTCAACAACCGAGCGTAACTATAGTCAAATCGACAAAGAGGCCCTAGCCGCCGTTGCTGTGGTCAAAAAATTCCATGAATTTCTTTTTGGACACAATTTTGAACTTGTCACAGATCACAAACCTCTGTTGGGACTCCTCTCTGGAGAAAAACAAACACCGCAAGTCTTATCTCCCAGGATGACTAGGTGGACCTTGTTCCTGGCGGCTTACTCGTACAAACTGGTTCACCGCCCAGGAAAAAACCTTAGCCATGCCGATGCTCTCAGCCGCTGCCCGTTGCCAGCACCCGTGGAGGACCCGGCCCCGGTCCATGCAATTTTCGATGCCAGTGAGTTTAACATCCCAGTCACCGCCAGTGACATAGCTCTCCATTCCAAGAAAGACAAACTTATCACCCAGGTCCTGGACTGGGTACGGAGGGGGTGGCCGGGCAGTAATCTGTCAACTGATTTCTCACCGTTTAAAACCCGCCAGCAGGAACTTTCCAGTTTACAGGGCTGCCTACTTTGGGGGACCAGAGTGGTCATTCCAAAACTGCTACATACGCCTGTCCTGAAAGCGTTACACGAGGGGCACCCCGGCATTGTCCGGATGAAAGCATTGGCTCGGAGTTATGTATGGTGGCCCGGCATGGACGATGAAATCGCGAAATGGGTAAGCTCATGCCGCCCCTGCCAAGAATCCAGGCCAGCACCACCGATTGCTACCCCAACCAAATGGGAGAGTGCCAACGCACCGTGGTCACGATTGCACATTGACCTGGCAGGTCCTTTCCACGGCAAGACTTTCTTAGTGGTCATGGATTCATTCTCCAAATGGATAGATGTGGCCCTCCTACTCACTACTACCACCCGAGCAGTTGCACAGGCTCTGACTCGCTTATTTGTTACACATGGTCTACCTGACACCATAGTCTCAGATAATGGCCCCCAATTTGCCTCAACAGAATTCAGCCGGTATGTCACCAACCTGGGCATCCGGCATATCCTAACAGCTCCCTTTCACCCTGCCAGCAATGGGTTGGCAGAGAGAGCCGTTAGGACAGCGAAAGAAGCATTGGCAAGATTCACTCAAGATGACTGGCACTCTAGGCTCTCTCGTTTTCTTTTAAGCCAACACTCGACCCCTTGTACTGTCACAAACAAATCCCCCGCCGAGTTACTGATGGGCAGATGTTTAAGAACAGTATTAGATAGACTGCACCCCCACTACTGCCCTGACACACCGATTGGTTCTAACAGTAGAGTCAGGAGTTTTATGTTACAGGACCAAGTGTTCGCCAGAAACTACGCCGGCGATCCACTGTGGGTGCCCGGAAAGATTGTGGCCATCACCGGCCCAAGATCATACTGCGTCCAGCTAGAGGATGGTTGTATATGGCGGAGGCATCTGGACCAGATAAGAAGTCGCCAGAGCATTATGGACCATTATTCTAGATATGGGTTTTGCTACCTAATGAAAAGCAAAACTGAAACATATCAACATTTCTTCAACTGGTTAAAATTTGCAGAAAGAAAGACTAAACGGCAACTGATAACCCTGGTGACAGATAATGGTACGGAATTTGTTAACAGCAAATTCCAGAATAGATTAAAGGTAGCTGGAATAGAGCACAAGAAATCTGCACCATACAGACCACAACACAACACATTTATTGAGAGAAGAGGCCAAACACTACAGGCAATGGTTAGAACAATGTTAACTGATTCTGGATTACCTGATTCTTTGTGGGGGGGAGGCCACAATGTGTGCTAATAACATATTGAACAACGTTGTTAATACAACTACTGGTGAAATACCATTCACCATGTGGCATGGCAGGAAGCCTGATCTGAGTTACCTGCACACATTTGGTGCACCAGCATGGGTGCATATCCCTACACAACTCAGGCGTAAAGGGCAACACAGAGCTAAACAATTATTCTTCGTTGGTTACCAAGCAAACCATAGGGCATATAGATTTTGGGAGAAAGGCACATCTAAGGTGTTATGTAGTGCCAATGCCCAATTTCTAGAGCACGTAGGATGGGATAAGTTAGAACAGGATAACAATAAAGAAGTAATTATTGAATCCTATAGAAATCCCATTAATTATCCCTGTAACTTTAAGAATAAAGTAAAGAGAGAAATACAGGCAGAGATAGAGCCCATAAAGGAAGAAATAGTACCAATAGCTGAGCAAGCTGAGGAACATGAACAGGTAGTAATTCAAAAAAGTCCTCATACAAGCCCAGCAATTCCCAGAAGAACTACACGAATATCTAGACCGCCTGATAGATACCAGGCTAACGCAGTGTGCCAGATTAATAAAGTTCCATATACTGTAGATGAAATAAACATGTATCCTACTAAAGATAAGGAAAGTTGGTATGCAGCAATGAATAAGGAATTAAAATCCTTAAAGGATATGAAAGTATATGAAAATGCGAGATTACCTGTTGATATAAAACCCATTGGCTGCAAATGGATTTTTAAGATAAAAACTGAAAAAGATGGTAATATAATCCATAAGGCACGATTAGTAGCCCAAGGTTTTAGATGCCAATGACTATGATGCCAATGACTATGATGAGGTATTTGCACCTAGCCTTAAAGCAGCAACATTAAGGGCAGCTTTAGTGTGGGCAGCAAGTAAAAAAATATATAGTCAACCATCTAGATGTAGAAACTGCTTACTTGCACGCTCCACTAAGACATACTGTATACATGAAAAAACCTATTGGATTTAAAGGTGAAAATAATAATGATTATTGGTTGTTAAAAAAGAGCCTCTATGGTCTTAAACAATCAGGCTATGAATGGAACCAGTATATTGTAAAGGAACTAAACAATATAGGGTTTAAAGCTGGTTTAGCCAATCCATGTCTATTTAAAAGGGAGACAAATGGGAAAATATCATTATTACTATTATTCACAGATGATATTGCTTTGATTACAGAAACTAATGATGAAGCCAATAAAATAATAGCATCATTAGCTAAGAAAATAAAAATCAAGCAATTAGGGAGATAAAGAAATATCTAGGTGTGAATATACTGAAAACACAGAAAGGTTTTAAGATATCTCAGGAGGATAAGATATCTAAATTGCTAATAGATTATAAGATGGAACTTTGTAAGACTGCAAAGACTCCAATGAGTCAGGATATTTGCAAAATGGATACTCAAAGTCCCAAGTTTGATAAGGTAATATATCAATCTTTGATTGGTAGCTTATCATACATTAGCAATTGGTCAAGGCCAGATATTGCTTATGGTGTTAATCAACTGGCACGACATAATAATGATCCACTTCAATGTCATTGGAAAGCATTAAAGAGAATTTTAAGGTATCTTAAAGGAACATTACACCATGCACTGTATCTAGAACCAAAAGGTGATCTAATACTGAGTGCTTATGCAGATGCTAGTTTTGCATCAGAAAGAGACACAAGAAAGTCGACTTCAGGAACAGCCATAATGCTGGGTAAGACATTAATAGGTTGGAAGTCAATAAGACAACAGCATATAAGTTTGTCTACTATGGAAGCAGAATTCTCCTGTTTGTCGTTATTATGTACTGAATTAATCATGTATAAGCAGATGATGAATGACATGGGATTAACTGTAAATTATCCTATAATTGTACATGAAGATAATCAGGCAGCAATTCAAATGGCCACAAATATTGCAGTAAAAACTAGGAGCAAACATACAGATTTAAGGTACTTAAACGTCAGACAATCTGTAAAGAGTAAAATGATACAGCTGGAGTACTGCATGTCGGAGGACAATATAGCTGATAACTTTACTAAAGCCCAAGGTGCCATTAAGCACCAAGAGAGTTGTGTAAAGTATGGTTTTAGATTGTAAGGGTATTATATATTTATATCACCCAAAAGGGGAGAATGTTGGGTATAACATTGATACACCAACTAAGTTTGGGTGAATAAATATATAAACCAAGGTTTGGGTGTTTGTAACTTGTAGCTTTAAGCACCAAACTGCTTGTAATTAACTAATTAAGGGTGCGGTTACAAATGGCAATAAAAGGCAGTAAGAGAAACGTAACTCTCTCTCTGCTTGTTTTGTCTGCTTGCTACTGTTTGTTTGCTACTGTTTGCTACAACTGTTTGAATACCTGAACGAAAGGACTATTTCATTGATGTGCTGATATCCTGTGAATACTCAGCGTTGTCTTCAAAAGGAAAGGTATCAGAGGAGAAGATATCTTTACAAGCAGATAAGGATATAGAACTGACTAGTGAATGGACTAAGTTACTGAATGGATATATTTGTGAATGACATATGGACTGATTGACAATGTTTAAACTCTAATTGGATTAAACAACTATTTAAACTACAAAAACAGTGTTTGTCATCAGTGTGTGTAAACTCTAGGGCCCTTCCTCTCTCATTTGGCTGCCTGGCTTGACTGCTGCTGCACATTCTGTTTGGGGGTTTGTCCCCAATCACTAACACCAACGCCGATCCAGGGACTCCAATCGCCGCACCCGAATTCCAGCTGCGACCTCCAGAGTGACCAGTCATCACCAGCCGAGCCAAGAGAACGGACGGTAGACCGGGACCGTCCTACAGAGGCATCAGTCGTTCCACCCAGCGACACCCCCGGGTTGCGGGACAATGACAATTTAACAATCCAACCCGGGGGCTGTGACTTTTCCCATACGCCAGACCGGGGCCCAGTTCGATCCGAGGGTCCAGCAGAGCCAGTTCCGGACTCCCAGAACTCCATGCCACCTTGTGTCTCGCCAGAACTGCACCGGTCTGGACGCTCGCACAAACCACCCAATTATTTAAAGGACAACTCGTGTTCGTATCTGGGGGGAAGGAGTGTTATGTCCCCGGGACTAACACGAGTTCTCCATCAGGTCCGTCCATCCGGTAGGGGCGTTTGCAACCCCCATTGGCTGGCTCCCTTCGACAGCTGGCTATAAAAGCCAGCTGCTAGGTCGAGCCAGTCGCTGTTCGCTAGCTAGTCTGCTGTTAGCTGCAGACGCGACAGCCCCCTTTATTCCCCTTGAATAAAGCGTGTTACAGAATGCTCTGGTGTGGCCTCCCCTTTCTTCGGAACTTAACAATAACTTTCTTGAATTAAGGTCCTATTTAGCTTTTTACAGCTTATTTCTATCACTTTAAATGCTTAATCTTATAGTTTTAATTTTATTGTGGAATGAAGACAAACTTGCCAGTGGATTTGCAAACTTGTTGTTTTGAAGATCCCTAATAGCCTTAAGATAAAGGATATGGTGGCTCAGTGGCTAAGACACTGAGTTTGTCAATCAGAAAGATTGACATTTCAGCAGTTTGAATCCCTAGTGCCAAGTAACGGAGTGAGCTCCCATTACTTGTACCAGCTTCTGCCAACCTAGCAGCTTGAAAGCATGTAAAAATGCAAGTAGAAAAATAGGGACCACCTTGTTGGGAAAGTAACAGCGTTCCATGTGCCTTCAGCATTTAGTCATGCTGGCCACATGACTACAGAATCATCATCACACAGCATTAGCTCTTCAGCTTAGAAACGGAGATAAGCAACACCCCCTAGAATTGTGAACGACTAGCATGTATGTACAAGGAGAAACTTTACCTTTAATAGTCTTAAGATACAGTACTTAAATAATTAATTTCTGCAAGTGATTAGAAAGTGAGGTTAATGAACTCCATGTCCTAAGAAAGCTCTGCCACACTTGAGAGTGTGATGGTTCTCTTCATCTCCAGGTGCTCAAACTTGTCAGAAACCACTGCACTGAAGTGTCCTTGTGACAATTAGCTATCTGAAACACAAATGGGAAATTTCCTATCCTCTACTTTTCTGGAGAGGTTCTATAAGACTTTTCTACTTGCTGGTTCTTTGTCATGTCTGCAACATCACCTCTACTTGTTAGAAACATTTAGTTCTCCATTTCTCATTAGGAATTCTTGGAATAAAGTTTCAAATTGAATCCTATTCCTCACTAAGGCATTAGAGCAGCTAATAAAAATATAATCCTATGGATTGCTTAGAAAAATTGTGACTTGGAAATGGCAGTCACAAAAAGTCTTCTGTGAATGGAAACATTTGTTAAAACAAAGTATTGACATATCAGTTTTTTCTGTCTTTGACTATGGGAAACACTTCATCATAATAAACTTATAAATTTGTTCTAAATAGCTGTTTTAATACAATTTTAGTATATTTCTTCTATTTTGTTTCCATTGTATTGTTAGACTGAGAAATTTAATAAGCCAAAAAACCCACAGTAAAGGCAATTATATAACATAACTTTTACCAGATGTGTTGGGATTGTAATTCCCAGAATTCTCAGGCAGAAGTATGAAATTGAATGAGAATTTTAGTTGATATAGTCCATCACAAATGATTGAACTAACAGAAATATGTTGGAGAAGAACTTTAGATTTTATATGTTCACTTGGTAAATTAACTAAATTTTAGTTAGTATTATATGTAGATCCTTTACATTCAACAAGTAAAGGGGAATAAAATTATTGGATCTATCTATTAAAAGCATTTTAATACTTTTCCAGTTTCTTTGCTGGAAAAAACTTTTTGCAACAATTTCCTGATCTATTAATTTAACAGCAATAATTCTATTTAAATCTATGAACACCTTTTATTATGAGAGAGCAGAGGCATTTTATATTCTATTTTTCTCCTTTTTCTGAAGGCAGAAATTAAAGCTTGTTATTTTCCCCTCTAGATATTTTATAATAAGAATATTTTAAATCTTTTAAAATATAAATTTAAAAATATACTTTATAAATGGCAACAGGAGGAAAAATTATTAACTTTTTGTTAACTTTTTTCCTTTTCAGTTTGATTTTACACAGATAATTGCTTCCCATAATTGCTTCCCATCTAACCTAATGCACATCCTCCAATGCCCATCCATTTATGACCTTTCTTGAAATTAGGTTCACTGAATTTTCACATAGATTGCTGCTTATCTGATACTCTTTAGTTATTCAACGAGGAAGAGGAAGGGAAGGAGGAAGGAAGAAAGGAAGGAAGGAAGGAGGGAGGGAAGGATGGAAGGAAACCCAAATAATGCCATCTACATTGTGACGGCAGCAGTAGAGGCAGCGTGAGGAGCTCCAGCAGGCATGGGCTCTAATCCCTGCAGGTCCAGCAGGTGAGGTGGAAAGCCTAATGCCTGAGACTTGCCAGCAAGCCAATAAAGAGCTCCATTCCTCAGCAAACGCTCATTTCAAAAGTACCCAGAGATCTCCGATTCCTCCCATTCTTGACCAGCACACCAGAAAATAATTCATTCCTCGTTGGGCACTAAGTTTGGGAGCGCTCTATTCAAAAGTGCTCAACAATCTGCGACTCAACCCATCCTTGCTAGAAGGTAAGGCAATGGGGTTCGCCAGTACCGGGAGGCTCAATGATCATCCTTGCAGGGTGGTGAGCACTGAGAGCTGTGAGTTGGTCTTTAGACATTTGCAGCCAGGGTGTGAAACAGACTGCTTCCCCCCTGCTGCCCTTCCTTCCCTCTTCCCTCTTCACCAAATTGCAAATCCGGACTTTCTCTTTAAAAGGACAGTAACTTTGGACTTTCAATAAGTAGGGAATTATTGTTATAACCAAACAAATCTGAGTCTACATAATAAAAATATAAACTATTCAAATTGCCAGTGCAAGACTATCTTTCTTTCTCTTTCTCTTAAAAGCAACAAACTTTGAAAGTGTATTTAAATTAACTAGGAGGAGGCCAGAAATCCCATTCATCAAGGGAAAACAAAACAAAAAGTTTCCTGTTGCCTCCCAATGAATTGTTCTGTTTATCTCTGCTGAAGAAGGGGCCAGAGATCCCCCTTCAACATCTTTGCATCTTTACTATCTCAAAAACTCAATCTACAAAACAAGAAAGAGAGTGTAAACCCTTGCTCATTGATCGTTTTCAAACAGCCCAGGAAAAGAGACCTCCTGCCTGTTTATAAAGGGTTATAAACATATTCTCAGATATCAGCAATAGCTAAGCAAAACAAAGCAAAGCAATAAGCCTTTACTTACCAACTCTCAATACTACTTCATACTACTTACTTTCATTATCTCAAAAAAATCAATTTCTTTAAAATAATTAATTTTTATCAAATGATCAATTGATTTGTTTTTTTTTTTGCTTAGTGTGATTGAATGTTTAGTGTATATAGTGTAATTACTGAATATCTGATTAGTAAAATCAGTGATTTAGTGAATTTAATTGACCAGTGTGTTTAGTAATTACTGTAATAAATTAGGCTGTTTCTTGCTTAGCAAAATTTGATTAGAGTGATTTGAATAATCAATTGATTGATTAATTGATTTTTAGTAATAAGCAACCTTACTTTTGATTTTTTCTCTAACATATCAATTAACATATCAATTAACATATCAATTAACATTTATTAATTACCAACATTCATTAAGTAACTGCCTACCTCCCAGATTCCTGCACATGTTTCAAATGTCTTGAAACCATCAATGAAAGTGAAATTTACATCAAATGCTGCCTATGCGATAATCTAGCCCACCCTGCCTGCTTAAACGCAAACAAAACCTAGCTGATATGGTTAAAAATTCAGATACATTCTTTTATCTATGTCCACCATGTTCTCCTAAGCTAAACAAACTGAGTACCCTACCTGACAGAGTTGAAAGCATAGAATCACTAATTCACTCAATAGAAGAATGCTTAGCAACAGGTTTTGAAACAACTATACAAGCAAGCCTAACTTCTCTTGAAAAAAATACAGCACAGATAAGTGAGTACCTATCAGCTCAAAATCAAATCCCACAACAACCACAACCACTACCTCAACTACAATCACAGCTACAACCAAAAATAACCACCAAACCACAGCCACAAACAATTACTATCCCTTCAAATAATTCCACAAATAATATCTCCTTACTCATCAGAGACACCATGGAACATGAACAGAAACGTCCAAATGTCATCTTATTTGGTCTCGAAGTCACCAACAAAACAGATGACATCTCCAAAGTTTGTAATATTATAAGCAACTCTAATACAACAAACATCTCTCCTGAAGATATCATTGAAATAACCAGAGATGGCCAACTACAATGATCTAATACATATCGATTTTATAGAAGACATTGTTGAAAAAGCACTGTGCAATCTAAAACCATCTCTATCTATTGGACCGGATGGAATATTTGCCACTTCTTAAAAAAGCTACCAACTGCCATAGCCGAACCTCTAAGCATAATCTTTGAAAAATCTTTCAGGATCAGCTCCTTGCCAAAACTATGGTCACAAGCCACGGTCATTTCCATCTTCAAAAAGGAAGAACCCACCCTAGTTGAAAATTACAGACTGATCACCTTATGCTGCGTCACCTGTAAAGTCATGGAATCAATTATTAACCAATCCATTATCCTCCACTTAGAGACAAACAACCTACTCTCTAATAAGCAATTTGGTTTCAGGAAAAAACTATCCTGTAATCTGCAACTCTTACACTGCAAAAACATATGGACTACACAACTCAATCAGGGCAAAGCAATAGATGCAATCTACATAGACTTCTGTAAAGCCTTTGATTCAGTGGTACATGACAAACTATTACTAAAACTAAAATCTTATGGTATCTCTGGACATCTGCATAACTGGATAGAAGCATTCCTGTCAAACAGGCAACAAATGGTCAAAATTGGGGGCGTCTGATCAAATTCTGTACCTGTCAACAATGGTGTCCCCAAGGCAGTGTTCTAGGACCAATTCTCTTCATACTCTACATAAATGACCTCTGTGATCATATTAAAAGCAACTGCGTTCTCTTCACTGATGATGTAAAGCTGTTCAATATCACAGACAATACTGCTACCCTTCAAAAAGATCTTGATTATGTATCAGAATGGTCAATCAAATGGCAACTTCAAATCTCAACAAATAAATGTTCTGTCTTACATATTGGCAAAAAAAATATCAGAAAATAAAATACAAGCTGATGATCCAAGCTCTGTAATACTCTGCTCTGTTGGAATACTCATCTCCAATGATCTAAGTGCTAGAGCCCACTGTAACTACATAGCCAAAAAGGCATTAAGAGTTGTTAACCTAATGTTACATAGCTTTTTCTCTGGTAATATTACACTAATAACTAGAGCATACAAAACATTTGCTAGACCAATACTCGAATACAGATCATCAGTCTGGAACCCACATCATGTATCTGATATTAACACAGTTGAGAAAGTCCAGAAATATTTCACAAGAAGAGTTCTCCACTCCTCTACT